>NW_026729331.1:0-96626 GCF_030272615.1 Cryptomeria japonica
AACTCCCACTATCTCCTAAGGCATTTAGTTGACAGGAGTATCCTACAAATAATTTAAAATATCAAGGAATTAGGTATGAACCACCCAGTATTGTGGCTACTAAGGTCTAAATGCAAATCTCCTCTAGTGGCGCGAGCAACTCTCGATATCAATAGTCCTAAGAGTGGTGCCAAAAAAGAATCTATTGAATATCACCATCCCTCTGGAGAACTCATACAACCTTACCATGTTATCCACTCATTCCATTTCCACTCCACTTATAGACTTGGATCAATAAGAATTACAAAATCCCTTACTTGTTGGGGATCAAAAGTCAAGCTTTGAAAAGAAAAATCTTAAAGTAAAAAATAAAGAGAATTCCTTCATTCCAAATCAAAATCAAAGTCAAGGATAAAAATCCTATGAAGAAAAAAGAACAAGAGTTGATCTCCCCTAATATGGGCCAACGTAGTTCACACATTAGTAATTCTACCTTAGTTCCTTCATCAAGGAACACAATTAATGGAGAAACACATCATTTAGTCAAGGAATGTCGAAGCTACAATCATAAGGTAAATTCTGGCACATTTGAGGTGGGTGACTTAGTTATCAAAGAAAATCATAAGAATCAACAAGATAGAGAGAAAAAGGGAAATTTCGAACCAAATTGGATTGGTCCTTACGTCATCACAACATTCTATGGATCAAGTGCATATCAACTCTCAACACAAGATGGAGAACCTTTGGAGGACCCTATGAATAGAATGCACCTTCACAGGTTTTACACATAGTTTTTCAGAATATCCCATTGTCAAAAATACAAAAAAATACAAAAAAATATTAAAAAATATTAAAAAAATACCAAAAAATAATAAAAATAAAAAAGATCGTTACTTGGTGAAAACTTGTCAAATAGGCACTGTGTGACACAAAAAAAATAAAAAATAAAAAAAGGTAAAGACAAATAAATTCTTCCAACGATGAAAACCACTTCGATGACGTCTTGGGCAAATACCATTGTGAAAACTGGGTTATTGGTGCCATGCTTAGAGACATTGGTCCTCCCTCCTTCAGAATTCAATCTGATCCTTTCACCTTGCTCACACTCACATCCTACTACTCCCATCATGGTTGGTTATTGATCTACCTAACATTGGTTCCCTTTCATACAACTTCCCCTTCCTTTCCATTCCTCTTCTTCCACAATAAATCAAGTCCTATTTGTAACTAGGGAAAATCCTAAGTCTAGTGATGGGTGTCGAACCTTAAGCATCACATGTTTTGAGAAGCATCATCTTTTTATCTCCTTTTTCTGTTCACGCACAGTTCACAATAAAAGAGCATTTGCATCGCCAATCCACAATAAAATTCCATTATTCTCTGCAATAAAGTATAAATTTCATAGATTCAGTCAATTTTAGATGAGAAGCAATCAACACTAATAACTTGAGGATTCCAGTTTATGTTGGTGTCAAGTCTTGGTTTTATTTTGATTATATCTTGTATGGTGACAAGTCTTTTAGCTTTTCAAGGATGCCTCTGACTAGAGATTCTATCTCTAGGATGTCTTTGACTAGAAAGGTGAAGATGGGGTATGTTCACCTATTTTGTTGTCTGTGGATTGTCTCTTAGTAATGCTATGTGTTGTCCAAGGATATGAGGGCATTGTGAGTCTAGTGTGAATTGGAGCATTCCTTGTTTGTGATTGTTTGATCTCCATGCAAATGGGTACAATGAATTTCTAGGTCAAGCACATATCTGGATTGTCAAAACCTATTTGCCATAATTAAGCTCAATGATGATAATAGCACAAGAAGTTCTTTTCACTTCCATATCTTCTACCTTTCATCCCCTTTTTCCACTATCCCTTCTCGAGTCTGTGTAGCCTGCTATCATATGACTAAGTATAATGACACACCAAAAAGATCTTCTTATGATATAGTTTTATTCTACATCATTACATGTTAGCACATAATACACATGCATTTAGAAATCATGATAGCATCACATCCTACATACACTATTGAATTGGGGTACTAAGGCGTTCCTGTGGTTTTATTGAATAGTGTTTTTTACAATATGTATGTACTAAGTATTTATGTTTTATTCATTTGAAATATATTTTTTAAATTAAAGCATGTATTTTGAGAGGATGCACATATCACTTGTAGCACAATTAGATGACTCCCACAAGTAGTATGGTACTTGGCATGGACAATAAAAAGAATCTTTCTTTTATTCTTCTTTATTTCTAGCTAAGATATTAGATGCTTCTTCTCCTATTATTATCATTAATATAATTATACGATTATTCATAATTTTTCTAAAAATATAAATTAATAAAAATATTGATGGAACTATCTTGTTGAAAGAAAGTAAAATCATTTCTTTAACAAGAATACACATTCCTAATTGTACACGATCTATATGTTTTGTCACATAAAATTCAATAGTGAAAATTGTGTCTTCTATTGGGTAAGCTTCTTACTAGAAAATTCTTACACTAGATATCATATAATTTTATTAAAAAAGTTATTCATTTATTTCTCAACCCTTCACTTTGTATAAAAGATGGAATAATCACTTAACCTTGTACAAGATAATCTACTATAGAGGAACAAATAGTTATTGTAAAAGATGGTGTACATACACTCCAATATTTTCACAATCAATCTATAACTTTAATATATGTTTACATAGGATTTCATCATTTATATATGACTGACAAATGTGGATTACTAGTTTAACATTGTTGAACACACTGTAAGACTAAGAGGGGTGGTAAAGCAATCTAGATCAATTCTTTTCAGATCTATACAACAATTAATCTGATACTGCAATTGCAAAACATAAAACCATAAAGCACATTTAGCACATGAACATTAGATACATGGAAAACTCTATAAGCGAAACAACATATTGAGAATCACACTCAAAATATAATAAAACTAATTAAAAGGATTTAGGCTCATTACCCAGGAACAATATGCACCTAAAGGACTTGAAATGCTAACGCACGCAAACTTAGGGAAAAATGCAAAGAGAATTAGAAAATGCAAATTCATAGCTCTGAGAACCTCATTCTTTGCGAGTGCCATATCCAGAACTAAATTGAAAGGCCATCCATAAATTTCTAGGAACCATGTTGTTGAAGAGTAGATTCAATTCCAGCGCTAGGTGCGGGGTGTTGGAGTGAAAGATTGAGTTTGTCAAGTTTCAACGATAAATTGATATGCATATTATTCTTTCAGATAGGAGAGATAGGGAAACTCAAGCTAGTCTTCATTAGGATTGATTCTTCTGAAAACTCCATAAAATTGATAGCAGCAACATCTGCAACATCACGTTATAGATTGGTGTGAAGCGGGCCAGTGGTCTGTACACAATGCAATCAGACCTTCGTGGAAGGAACAGTAAATTTCCTTGAAAAAAGACTAACCCAAAATTAATTTGGCTTCTAATAGGAGGAAAAACTAATGGGCATTCCCACCATATATATATAGTCTATGGGCTAATAAAAATTTCATCAATATTTAAATGGGTAATGTGAAAAAAAGGAATTCATATGCAATATCTTATTAAAATTTTGAAGTTCAAATATTTTAATTCTAATTAAACAGGTAATGTTATTCTCTTAAGATTACATAGTTCTAATCAAAAATCATTCTACATTATTCACAACAATAATATACATACATACATACATACATATTTGAAAAGAAGATATTTGTATTTGAAAAAAATACAAACGTTTTAATTTCTAATAAAACAAGTACATAGTTTATGAGTATATTGACATAAAAATAAGGGGATGGCTTTATGTTTCCTAACAAGTCATTTGAAACAAACTTAACAAAAACAAATTTACACAACTATAGACATCACTTAAACCATAATGCTAAAATTAGACTACACATCCATAAATACATAAAATTTAGTATTAAACGATGCATAATACAATATGTATGCAACTATGTGAGTGTGTGTTCATCTAGTTTCCATCATGCTAATTATTGCAAGGTGGGTAGGAAACTTCTACCACACCCAAGTTCTTTTCTTTGACATGTTCTTGCATCATTCCCACTAAGATTAAATGATCAATAGGTTAGTCCACAAAACTATAGTTGAAGAATATTTCATCATAATTTCCATTTTAATGCCATGCATTTAAAAATAACATCTAATGTAAAAAGCATTTATCCATAATAAATGTGGGATTTTGCCAAGATCAAGAGCTCAATGAAAAGTACAAAATAGAGAGAGAAAATATTGATAGGATTAAGCTATATTCTATCAAGATGAAAATACTGATCAACTGGATCATCAAGTTACATATAATATAGATGGGCCTTATTATAAAGGCAAGGCTAGGAGACAAGAGAGCACACAATGATGTCATGTGGCTCAGTGAGATGCAAGGGTACGTAGGGGTAGGTAGGAGAAATAGTAAAATATTCCACATGAGGTGGATCACCCACTAAAGGTGGAATTATCACTCCACAATAAGTGGATATGATAAGTAGAAACAAGATCACACCATAAAAGGTGGAAATTCTCCTACATACACACTCTCAATGTAGAAAATCTCCCTAGGTGTCTCATATGCAAACTACTATGATATGCATGTACCTAAGTAAACTTAAGTAAAGTGTAATTATATCCAAGATGTATGTATGATTGCCCATAAAAATTCTACAGCGTGTGGAAAGGCTCATATGAAGAGGCCATAGACTGCAAAGATGCCATATGATGAGAATCCCCTAAATCTAGAAGTCATGTCCTTGAATCATGACTTGTAATAACACAAAGAGTTTTTCCCTTTCCTTTATCTGTCCCAAAGGAGTGATTCTTTCCTTTATCCTTTTCCTTGGAAGAAGAAGCCAAAGTAGACATTCTAGAAGGTAAATTGATTTTGTTCTCCTCAAGAATATGTTTCAATTCATCAATATCATTCTTGTAACAATGTTGTTCATCATGTCCTAACTTCTTGCAATATGCACAAAAAATATTGTCCTTAGATTTCCTCTTAGGTGAGGATGTAGAATCACCTTATTGTGGAGAGGAGGATTGTGCTCCATCTTGTTGTACTTTAGACTTAGGTTGCTTTGATTCTTGCCTTTTCCTTGATTTCGTTGATTCCCTCTATTAGCCACCAATGCTTGCGACTTTGAAAATTTGAGAATCCCCATCTTGGTCAACTTAGATTGGTCAAGTATTAATATCTTTGTGAATGCATCAAAGGGAGAAGTGTATGAGGAACTTTGAGCTAACCTCTATGTGTGAAAGCTAGATACAAAGGCTGCATACTCTGATGAAAAAAAAGTCCAACAAGTTATAAATCAATTGAGAATCCTTCTTGTCAATACCACAATCCTTTAGATTTTCTCTTAGATCATTTTCTTTTGTGACATAATCTTGGATTGTATCAAAATCCTTAGGAAAAAAACTACAAACTAATGGGATATTATGAAAGTAGATGAAAAATTATGCACTTTAAAAAATATGGCACCTAAAAAGAAGGTCGTATGACCCCAAACGAAGCCTCTGAAGTTGCAAAATTGGGGATTACACAGGTACAGTCATCAAAATTTGAAAATTCTGAAAAATATATCCATTAAAATAAGAAACTTCCTCTACCACTGTGAAGAGCACAAAATTCTAGCCCATTTCAAAATAAAATGCACCAAAAAAGGAGCCAAAATGAGAAAGTTATAGCCATTTGAAGTTGAACTGCAAATGCAAGGGGTAGAATTTTTTTCCAAAATGTTGATGTAATGCTGACATCAAAATTTCAATGTGTTAAATTTGACAGCCGTCTTCCCATCAAAATGGTCTCCGCACCCCTTGTCCGGGTTGCACAGATGATGACATCGGCAATACGAAAGATGATGCATGGCTTGCTGACTGAGCTGTATGGAATTCGACGTGGCGTGCCTAGTTGAATAGGCGAAATTTTTTCCTTCACCAAATATGGCCGAGTTTATACTGAAAATTTATGCAAATGGTCTCTCGAACTCAACCATGATGTCCAAATTGTTGTAGGACGCCCCCAAAAATGTAGATTCCCAAATCCAAAAATTGAAGCCTCCAAAATATCTCAAAAAGACTAATCAGTGAAGCCCTCTAGGCTCTGATAACATGTGAGATTTTTTGAAGATCAAGAGATCAATGAAAAGTACAAAATATTGATAGGAATAAAATCTATCAAGATGAAAATACTGAACAACTAGATCATCAAGTTACATACAATATAGATGAGCCTTCTTACAGAGGCAAGGCTAGGAGACAACAGAGCACAATGATGTCATGTGGCTCAATGAGATGCAAGGGTAGGTAGGATAAATAGTAAAATATTTTACATGAGGTGGATCACCCACTGAAGGTGGAATTATCACTCCACAATAAGTGGATATGATAATTAAAAACAAGATCACACCATAAAAGGTGGAAATTCTCCTATGTACACACTCCCAATGTAGCACATCTCCCTACGTGTCTCATATAAAAACTACTATGATATGCATGTACCTAAGTAAACTTAAGTAAAGTGTAATTATATCCAAATGAATAAATAATTACACCAACAATAAAAAAAACATAAGACATTTATCCATAGTCTCAACCACTTTATTGTATTAATAATGCACTGAGCAAAAAGAATAAGATGTGACATCCTTCCCCACTAGGAAGATACATCATCCAAAACTTATTATAAAAATACTAAAACAATAAATATAGTAGACCAATGCAAATGTCAAAGTATCACACTAAGCAAAACAAAGTACCATAATTTAAGTTCTCAAATGAGGATAAGAACAATATATATCCTCTATATTCTCCCATGTGTCACTATCCACAAATACTTTATCCCATTAGACCTTATATTGAATAATAATCTATTACACAACTTAACATCATTCCAATCTAGAATTTGAATGGGCTCTGCCAGCACCACTCTTGGATACCAAATCTATAAAGCATGCCAATCAAGTATATGAGTAGCATCAAGATGATGTTTCTTAAGCATAGATGCATGAAATATATTATGGATATGATTAAAGATCATTATATTAGATAAAGTCTATATGTAGCTACAGTCATTACTTCTGACACATCAAATAGACCTACAAATCTAGGTGCTAGTTTGGCTAATTTTTCCAATGATATAGAAATCTTATGAGGTTTAACCCTCAAAAAGACTTTGTTTTGAAAGTCCTATTCTTACGTGCATAGCTCTTCTATTTTTTTTCTACCTTCTTTAACCACCCCTTGGTCAATCTCATTTCATCATGCATCTCCTAAGAATATTTGAACCAATTCCAATCTTGTATTCAACTAGATATCCAAAATGATATGTGTACAATACTTTCATCCATAAAGAGCTTTAAATGGTGTCATACCAAAGATGCATGATAGGAGTTATTATATGCAAAATCTTCCAATGGAAGATACTCCTCCAACCTAGACTATTAATCCATGAAATACATCCTAAGCAGGTCTTCGACTACTTGCTTCACTATCTTTGTTTGTCAAACTAAAATTCAATATTGTCCCAAATATTTCATTCAATATTTTCCAAAATCTAGAAATTATATGAGTATCTCATTTTGATATGATCATCTCAAGTACTCAATTCAAATGCAATATCTCTCAGAAAAACTTCTTAGCTGAAGTAAACAATCCATACTTAAAAATCCTTTGGGTGAAGTACGCTACCTTGGTCAACTTATCCACAATTACCAAAATGACATCATGTTTATTCTTTGATATAGGCAACCCTTAAATAAAATCCATGCTAATAACTTGTCATTTATATTCAAGTATGTCATGTGACTATACAAACCTACTAGGTGTACATGCTTAGTCTTGGCTTGTTTGCAGTCCAATCATCAAGCTACAAATTCAATCTCATCCTTCTCAATTCTTGGCTAAAAATATACAGATCTCAATTTTCCTACCATCTTGGCTATTCCTAGGCACCTTGAATAAGGTGTGTTGTGGATCTCCTCTAACATCAACCTCCTCGAATCCCTAAGTTTAGAATGTACATTCTCCCTTGGTAGCTTAATAATCTATCTAACTAAAAAAAATATCTATTAAATCGATGGTCCAAGGGGTTTTTCTCTACATCTTTCTCCATCATGGAATAATCTCTTTGAAGATTATGAACCACTTTCTTGAATTAGACCTTTTAGTAATAATGGCTGCTAGATGCATTCTTCTACTAAGAGAATCTATTTCTCTATGTTTCATCTCCTTGTAGCAATCATGTTTGCACTCCAATCATCAAGCTACAAATTCAATCTCATCCCTCTCGAGTCTTGGCTAAAAATATAAAGATCTCAATTTTCCTACCATGGTGTGTTGTGGATCTCCTCTAACATCAACTTCCTCAAATTCCTAAGTTTAGAATGTACATTCTCCCTTGGTATCTTAATAATAAAATCTAACTAAAACAAATATCTATTAAATCGATGATCCAAGGGGTTTTTCTCTACATCTTTCTCCATCGTGGAATAATCTCTTTGAAGACTACAAACCACTTTCTCAAATTATAGCTTGTAGTAATCATGGCTGCTAGATGCCTTCTTCTACTAAGAGCATCTATTTCTCTATGTTTCATCTCCTTAATGTATTCAATCCTAAATTTATATTCAGTAAGAAACTATATCTATCTATTTTTGTGAGCATTGAGATTGGGTTGAGTAAATATATATTTAAGGCCTAGGTCGTCCATCTTCAATTCAAAAGGCTTACCCAAAATATAGTGCCTCCACATCTAAAGCACATGAATTATGGCTACTAACTCTAGGTCATGGGATGCATAGTTCACCTTATATTATTTCAACTTCCTAGAATAATAGGCAACAACTTGCCCATTCTGCATTAGCACTCCTCCTACACCTTATCCTTATGCATTTTGTTATCACCATGAATTACCCATTTGGATTATGTACAATCAATATAGGATTTGAAATGAGCTTCTTCAAAAATTGGAAAGCTTGGTCACACTTCTCATTCCACTCAAACCTTTTCCCTTTCTATGGAGTGAAGTGATTGGTGCTACAATTTTAGAAAATCCTTATACAAACTTCTTGTAGTATCTTGCAAGTCCCATGAAGCTCTAGATTTTAGTTACATTATATGGTGTAGGCAACCCCACGATTGCTTTTATTTTCTCTAGATCAACTACAATCTCTCCCATTGAAATCATAAGGTGTAGATAATTCACCTTGTCCTTGTAGAAAGTACACTTGAATAGCTTACCAAAGATCTTATTCTCCCTTAGGAATTGTAAAACTATCCTCAATCTCTTGATGCAATGTTCAATAGAGTCATGAAATTTGTAGCATTATTTGACTCGAATGACACTAATGTGAAATCGTAGTAGCCATAATAAGTCCTAAAAGCTATCTTTTAAATATCCTCTTCCTTAATCCTCAATTTGTGGTAGCCATATCTAAGGGACCTATCTTAGATAATATTATAGATCCTCTCATCTGATCAAAGAGATCATTAATCCTTCATAGGGGATACCCATTCTTGACTTTTACTTTGTTCAACATCCCATAGTCAATACACAAGCACAAGGTCCCATTATTTTTCTTCACAAAAATGAGCAGTCCACTGCATGGAGATAGACTAGGTCTAATAATCCCTTGGTTCAAAAACTCCTGCAACTATGACTTCAATTCATACACCATAATGCATTTCACCCAATAAACCTCTCTTGTATGATGAGGGTGGATTTTATAAAAAATGATAATGTGGTTGCTTAAACCATTAGCACGACATTGTAGTGACGGCAATTGATTACTAGTAATGGTTCCCTAAAGAATCTATTTATAAAGATGTAGGATTGTTGATCAGTAATGGAGATCTAATAAGATATCAAAAATCAAGATCGAGTTGTTAAAGTGATTATGAGGTAAATGGTGGAGGATAATTAGTATTTTTAAATGATTTTGAGGGATGGTTATAAAATGGTTACGAAATGAGTGGAGAGGAATAAAATAATTTTTTAATTCTTTTATATTTATTTTTGGTGCTTATGTGGGGACTTTTAGTCAATTTTATTTGTTGGATTTTTTGTGGATGGGACATTAAATAGGAATTGGGACTCCAAAATTTGTGTTAAGACATAGGGAAATGGATTAGAACTTAAGGAAAATTAGGAATAATTTGTATAATAGGATGAAGACATAACAATGAATTACTTACATTTAGGAAATAATCAATATTAAATTAATTGATAGCTATCTATTGTGATATTTATTGTGTAATATCTTTGAAAAACATCAATAATGCATGGAAATATCTTCAAGGTTGTTTCGTTCTTATTAGATCAACAGTTTATTTTTAAAGTGACACACCCATAAAATTCTTGAAAACTAGTAATATCATGTAAATGTATTATCAAATGACTCAAGCACAAATATTTATGTCCATAGTAACAATACACTATATAAAATGACTATAGAAAATAGAAATGTACAAAATATTATTACTAATTATCCCTCATCCTCCATACATTTCATTAGAAAAACATATGTCAATATAATTAACTAAATTTAACATGCATTGTCAAGCCTTTAGAAATTCGCGTAACTTTAGGATATTGAAAATCAGAGATCAGTGCTTTGAATACAAATAAATAGATTTTGATGATGCACAAAATGTCAAGCCTGAGATAACAGAAATCTAATTGTTGATGACCATTCGAATTTTAAAAGACTCGGGCTCTCATAGGATAGTCCGGTCGTGGCTTCTTTGCTTCTACCATAGCACGTGGAGTTCTCTTCTCCGTATAAACAACTAAACTCCTCCTTCAATACTCAATGTATCCATCTATCCGAAACATACTGGAAAAAATCAGCTTTGAGCGGTCTATATTATTAAAATTAATTGTGAAATATTTTTTTTTATCAATGTTTGGAATAATATTCTGTCTCATTATCAGAATATACTGTACTGAGTCAGAATTCTTATCCATGATCTATTGTCGGAATGTAGAAAGTCAAGATTTATACTATATGTTCCAAAACGTTGATGACTCTTCGCATCTTGATTGAAAATATTTACACAGTAAAATCTAAAATCTTTCAAAGAAAAGTTTGAATGTGACCAGGGTTGCCGTAACATACATCGCTTCTCAACCTAGGATTAGGCTTCCTTGGTAACAGTTCATATTCATTCAATCCAGGCTGTATAATGCCAACAGTTTCAGATCTTGCGCTTCTTGTAGATGTTCTGGTCGCATCTTCATATAAAACCTAGACAAATTAAAAAAAGACAAATTGGGAAAAGAAAAACTATAAAAGGACAAGAGGGCTTTCGTGTGATATACGGCTCTTAAAGTCGGGTCTTTGCTTCTTTGCTTCCTTCTTACCTTCGTAGGAGGTGGAGCTCTCTATATAAGTGACATACCCCTCCTTGTATCTTCATTCAGTCTTTGCTGTATGCGATATAGATACTACTTATAATGGCAAAAGTATCAGATCTTGCGCTTCTTCTTGTGGCTGGAATGGCCATATCTCTTTACATTCAAGGTAAGCTGTCATAGTAACATAATGCGTGTTGTATGAGGTTGAATAGTATAAACATTTCCAAGGCTAACAATAATAGTATGTGTGTATTATTTGTCACAGAGGCGAGAGCAGTTAAGTTTGATATAAAGAACCAGTGCGGGTACACAGTGTGGGCGGCGGGATTACCCGGAGGAGGGCAGCAGCTGACCCAGGGTCAGACATGGACGGTTAATTTGGCGGCGGGGACACAGTCGGCAAGATTCTGGGGTCGAACCGGCTGCTCTTTCGATGCGAGCGGCAAAGGAACCTGTCAAACCGGTGACTGCGGCGGCCAACTGAGCTGCACAGTCTCGGGAGCTGTTCCCGCCACGCTGGCCGAGTACACTCAGAGCGACCAGGACTATTACGACGTGTCGCTAGTGGACGGCTTCAATATTCCTCTTTCCATCAACCCTACCAATGCACAGTGCACTGCCCCTGCATGCAAAGCCGACGTGAACGCTGTGTGCCCTGCTGAATTGAAGGTTGCCGGCGGATGCAAGAGTGCCTGCGTTGCCTTTCAAACAGACCAGTATTGCTGCACTGGCAGCTATACCAACAGCTGTCCTGCGACAAACTACTCAATGATATTCAAGCAGCAGTGCCCTCAGGCCTACAGTTATGCCAAGGACGATACGGCCACATTCGCTTGCCCCTCCGGTACAGACTACACTATTGTATTCTGTCCCTAGATATATATAGGATTATGTTTGTGTGTGGACTAATATATTAATAAGTGTTGTCATCTTCGTATTGACACTGTGGTGTAGCCGCGTAGGCCGTTGCAACGCTCACCACTTATTATCAATAAAACATTGCTGTCATTTTACCAGTAATGAGAGAAGCGTAATTCACACGCAATACACTGTTCCGAGAGAATATTAAAAATAAATATATACTTTGATATTTTATTTTCTTTATATTTAAAAATTAGGTGTCATATATTTTCTTAAAGACTTGTTTCATAGCTAAGATATGAGATGCTTCTCCTCCTATTGTCATTAAGACAGGTTACGCCTATTACTATAATCATATGATTATTTATAAAAATTTTAACATATAAATTAATAAAAATATTGGTAAAACTATTTTGTTGAAAGAACGTAAAGTTATTTGTTTAAATGGAATATACATTCTTAATTGTATATCTTTGTATATTTTTTGTCACATAAAATTCAATAATGATAATTGTGTCTTCTATTGGATAGGGTTCTTAACGTTATACAAGATAATCTACTATCGAGGATAAAATAGTTATTGTAAAAAATGGTGTACATGCACTCCAATATTTTCACAATCAATTTGTACCTTATACTAGATGTTTAGATAGGAGTTCCTCAATTGTAAATTATTCAAAAAGGAAGGTTGCTAGTCTAACACATCTATGTGCAAGGAGCATCATTTGTATTTATTTTGGAGTTAAAAAGTGAATAATAATATTTACGCATTTTATGGGTACAAAAGAAACAATTATTTATATGCATTTTATGGCTGCATAATGAAAATATAATGTATGTCCATTTTGTTGGTACAAAATAGATTACTAATGTTAGAATATTACCGATGCAAAATAGAACTATGTTCATGCATTTCTGAGCATATAGTGAAATAGTTGTGAGTATGAATCTTGTTTGCACAAGAAAATGATCATTGTATGAATTTTGAGTGTATAACAAGATTTCCTTGCATGTGTTTGTCCAGGGTTATAAAAGAGATTGAATTGGAGTACTAAGGTGTTGTGGTTTTATGAAATAGTGTGTTTTACAATATGTACATATACTAAGTGTCTATGTTTTTCTTATTGAAATGGTTTTGTTTTTTTTTAAATTAAAGTGTGTATTTTGAGATGGAAGAGCTTTGGGAATCCTTTGATGGATGTCACTAGAAAATTGTGTTTTTTTATGAAAATTTGAAAGTAAAATTTTAAATCATGATTGATACTTGATTTTTTGTTTTGTTAGTCTATGTATCTTATGCAGGTCAAGAAGCTAATGCCCTCATTTATGTGTATTTTTACTATGTGAAACTCTTCTCATTCTTTTTAAGAACCAAAATAGTCAACTCGGTATTCTTTCATGTGTTAGGAAGTTTAGGAGTATTGTAAGTTTAGACAAAATGTAACCATTACTTTTCAAGTTTACATCATTTAATTATGTTTGATGAATGCTTTAATTACTTTTAATACATCAAAACCTACATACACTATGAGAGATATATGTCCTTATCCCTTTGATAAGAGTATTCCAATGCCTCCGTTTCCTGCACACTTTGTGACACCAAAATTTGACAAATATAGAGGGAGAGGAGACCCCAAGGCACATATAAGACAATTCTTCACAGCTTGCATTGAGGTAGCGGCAGAAGAAACATACTTGATGAGGTTGTTCCCACAGAGCTTAGGCGATCAAGCTATGGAATGGTTTTCTCAATTACCTCCTGGTATTAAGTCATGGGGCGACTTGGCAGAGGCATTCATTCAGCATTTCTCTTACAACATTGAAACAGATGTCTCAGTTACTACCTTGTGCAACACCAAGCAAAAAGAGGGAGAATCTTTTGCATCATTCTTACAAAGATGGAGAAATCTAGCCAGCAGATGCTCTTGCGAAATCCCACAGAAACAAATGGTAGAAATATTCACACAAAATGTTAACAAGGCTATTGGATATGATCTCAGGAAAGCTTGTTTGTCTACATTCAAAGATGTTATCGAAAAGGGCCTAGCAACAGAAAAAGTCTTAATTGAACAAGGAGTTATCAAACTATTCAAAGAAAACAAAGAGGACTTTAAAGGAAAGGATAAACCAAAATTTTGGAACAAGAACAAGAACACAGTTAATGATGGTGTTGTTGATGCCAACACAGTGAGACCCAAGTTTTTTTTTTCTGGATCAAGTTCTACCAACAATCAAGTGAACAATCAAACAACTTCTAAACCTCGAAGGAAGTACACTCCATTGGGAGAACCACTTGAATCAGTATTCAAAAAGCTTGTGGCAAACAAAGTGATCACAGTTCCAGATTTTCCTCCATATGAACCAAAGGTCAAACCAAATTGGTGGAATGATGATGAGTATTGTGAGTTTCATAAGAGCAAGGGTCATAAGACAAGTAATTGCCATCGATTGAAGAACATTGTGCAAGATCTCATTGATAGAGGAGATATTGAGATTGAGGGACATTCATCTAACCAAGAACATGAGGTGTTTAAGGAACCATTCCCAAAACATGACAAAGGAAAAGGCAAAGTCACAGATGATCAAGCCAATTACACTAGAGCACCTTACAATTATGATTCTACTATCAATCACATCTCGATGGACAATCATATCTCTACTATTACTATCAAGAACAAAAATCCTGAGAATCCTTCTCAGAGACCCAAGATTGTCCTAAAGGGTGTTGGCTCTTCGTCTGAATCTACCTCTGAATGTCATGTTACAACTCGTCGAGGTAAAATCATGTTGCCAGGTGCCTCCACTAAGAATACCAATCCTTCATCAATCAAACCTGAGTACGACCTTGTAGAACAATTAGGGAAGACACCTGCGCTCATCTCCATTCTTGAGCTCTTACGTATATCCCCTGCACATAAAGCCATCCTTGACAAAATCTTGAGAGACACTACTGTCCCTACTGATCTAAACGTGGACCAGTTTCAAGCCATGGTGGGATACCTATCCGTTCCGCACTCCCTCACATTCAGAGAAGCCGATGATGCCTCCATAAGTCAGCCACATAATGCACCTTTACACATTGAAGCCTTCATACATAAACATCGAATAAAGCGAGTCCTGATAGATGGAGGAGCAGGTCTAAATATTTGTACATTGAGCACCATCAGACAATTGGGATATTCTGACAAAGCTGTGAATTCTTCAAACCAAATCACCATCAAGGCTTATGATGATGAAGAGCGTTCATCCAAGGGCACAGTTACCTTACCACTAAGAATCAGGCCAGTCACAAAGGATGTGGTTTGTCAAGTCCTAGATCTAGATCTCACATATAACATATTGCTAGGACGTCCTTGGATTCATGAAATGAGGGCAGTCCCATCAACATATCATCAATGCATTAAGTTTCCTCATAATGGAGTCGAGGTAACAGTCAATGGTGATCCAAATCCATTCATATATTGCAATAACTTGAGATCACATACTGAGACTATCATTCCCAGTAACCGTGAGGCTACTCTCTCTTCCGCATACATTGACCCTGAGTCATTAAAACCCTCGACATCTAAACAAGGTGAACTTAGAGGTAAGTTTCAAGACAAAGGCATGGGAGAATACACTTTGAATCAGACAATGTTTTTATGACAAGTCATGAGCTCTCCAAAAGAATATGGGAGGCCACATCCTAACAAGCAAATCTCCATCATGATACTCAGATGGGATCCTACCATCTTTCAAAGATGGGGCGAACTAGAAGAAGAAAATTTATATAAAATGCTCTATAGAGACATTGAAGAGGACACGCAAGATCAAATTATTATACCCTGTGAGAACTATGGCAAAGGCTTCAAAATTCTGCAAAGATTTGGGTATGATGGAAAAAGCCCTCTCGGGTTACGCAAAGAAGGTGTCATGGAGCCCTTACAACCTGAGCTAACTACAAGAAGGGAATGCTCCAAGGGACTTGGTTTTCTGAATTCCAAGATTCACAATAAAAGAACAAAAGAGGCATGGCAAATCAAAGTGGCCGAAGTTCAACAAGAGGATTATTATTCCACAGATTCTAATAAGTGGGAATGGGGTTCAGACAAATCCTCCAGTGACTATGAGCTCACTGAGACATTCAGAGAGCCAAATGAACCTACAGAGGAGGAGGAATTTTACAAAAAGTTCAGAGTTGGTCAAGAACCAACCCATAAGGATCCCGCACAATCTTCGTTTCAAGGTCCTAGGTTGAAATCGCATAGGATGAGGACACTTGTCCCAGAAGGCACTACTAGTGATGACAATTTGAATTCACTCACGATCGAAACTGATGAGGAGAGTGCCATCGATGACCTCAACGATTGCCTTGACATACCTGAATATAACCACATCTTCACTCTTTGTCCAGCAAACTCTAAAAACACTAATGACCTTCCCCTTGTTCACCCCCAACTCATTGACTGGAATCATGAAGGACCAGCACAATTTGATACATTTCAAAATGACGAAGCTATTGTCGACTATCTTGGCATTCGAGATGATCTTCCCCCTGGAGACCACAAAGCAGGATACACCATAGAACTCAACAACATGGCATACTTCGGTGAGGGTGTCGGGCCTTCTAGTCGCAAAAATGTGAAAATAAGAACAAAACAAGGGTCTTATGGCGAAAACCACACTGTGGCGCTATCTGACTCCAAAAAAGTAAAAAGAAAGGACATATCTGAGGGTGAAAACCTCTCTGAGGCACCCGAAGATGGAAGGCTCGACATTCTCCCAACGTCATATGAGGAAAAGTCATCCATGCTGATAGAGGAAACTATAAAGACAAACATTGGTACGGAAGAAGTTCCACACAACATATTCTTAGCTCAATCTTTGATAGAGTCCGAAAAGGCAAAATTCATAAGCTTCTTTAAGGAACGACAAATCAACTTTGCATGGTCATACGCTGATATGCCTGGATTGGATCCGGATTTGGTAATGCATCATTTGACAGTCAAACCGGGGGCAAAGCCAGTAAAGCAGAAATTAAGGAAAATGCACCCACAAGTGGCATTACTAGTCAAAGCAGAGCTGGAGAAATTATTGGATGTCGGATTCATACGCCCAATTGATTATCCCGAATGGATTTCCAATTTAGTACCTGTCAGCAAACCAGATCGCAGTATCCGAATATGTACAGACTTCAGAGATATCAACAAAGCTTGTCCGAAAGATGACTTCCCATTACCAAACATTGACTTGATCGTTGATCTCACAGCAGGTCATGAAATGCTATCTTTAATGGACGGATTTTTTGGATATAATCAAATCAGGATTGCGCCTAAAGATCAACATAAAACATCATTCACTTGTCCATGGGGAACCTTCTGTTGGAATGTCATGCCTTTTGGGCTGAAAAATGCAGGCGCTACTTATCAAAGAGTGATGACCACTATTTTTCATGATCTCATGCACATAACAGTGGAAGATTATGTTGATGATCTCTTGGGAAAATCAATAGACAGAGATACACACTTGGACATACTTTCAGTTGTCTTTGATCGGCTGGAAAAATACAAAGTAAGATTAAATCCAAAGAAATGTGTCTTTGGAGTAACCTCAGGGAAGCTCCTAGGATTCATTGTGTCTAAAAGAGGAATTGAGGCCGATCCAGCAAAAGTCAAGGCTATCTTGAACATGCCGCCACCGAGGAACATCAGTCAACTTTGATCTTTACAAGGGAGACTCCAATCCATACGAAGATTCATAGCGCAACTTGCAGATAAGTGTAATCCTTTCTAGCACCTGATACACAAAAACATCAAGTTCAAATGGGATGAGAACTGTCAACAGGCATTTCAGGCGCTCAAAGATTATCTTTTGAACCCACCAGTTTTGATGCCACCAATTCCAGATCAACCTTTGTTACTCTACATATCAGCTACTCCAACGACACTGGAGGCACTCTTAGCACAACAAATACCTGACGGCAAGGAAAAAGCAGTATATTATATCAGTCGCACACTGGTGGGATATGAGCTAAATTACACACCAATCGAGCGTGCCTGTCTCACTGTGGTCTTTGCTTCACTAAAATTACGTCATTATATGCTCACTCACAAGACTAAGTTGATTGCCAGAATTGATCCACTTAAATATCTTCTCAACAAAGCTACACTTACTGGGCGGCTGGCCAAGTGGGTAATGATTCTGAGTGAATTTGACATCGAGTACGTAGACAGAAAAGCAATAAAAGGACAAGCAATTGCAGATCAATTGGCAGATGCTTCCATGATAGATGATGTTCCTCTACAGTCAGAATTTCCAGATGAAGCAATTTTAACAATATCACATGTGAAGCCATGGCAACTATACTTTGATGGCTCATACACACAGCATGGAGCAGGAGCGGGTATACTCTTTATAACTCCTCAAGGCGATTCTATACCAAAATCATACCGCTTATCATTTCCTTGCACCAACAATATAGCAGAATATGAGGCATTAACAACTGGATTAAGAATTGCAGTTCAGTGGAAGATCCAGGAACTTCGTGTTTTTGGGGATTCTCAACTTGTCATCCATCAAGCAACTGATGATTACCAAACAAAATATGAAAAGCTAATGCCTTACAAACAACTGGTAGATGATTTGAAACAACACTTCACAAAGATAGATTTTGAGCAGATACCAAGAGAACAGAATCGTGCTGCAGATGCCATGGCTACGATTGCTTCGCTCATTGATCTACCACAAAATGAGACCTGCTATGAGTTCCTGGTAGATAATCTCCTGATTCCTTCATATGAGATCACTCCTACAGAAATGATATGTGTTGTTGGTCCTGAATCCCAATTATATGGTTCCATATTCACATACCTTCGCGACAATATCTTACCTCCCGATCTATCGAACAACCAACGCCGCACTTTCATTCGCCAATCCTCTCGATACGTCATTCTAGCTGATATCCTATACCGACGAGGTCTAGATGGCACCCTTCTTAGATGTTTAGAGAGTGATGAAGCTCAGATTGCGTTACGAGAAGTGCATGAAGGGATATGTGGTCTGCATACTAGTGGTCCTACCTTGGCCAAGAAACTCATCAGGACTGGATATTACTGGCCTACTATGGAAAAAGACTCATATCAGTTTGTCAAGAAGTGTAAGCAGTGTCAAATTCATGGAGACCTCATACACGCACCAGCACAAGAACTACAACCACTTGCATCTCCTTGGCCCTTTTGTCAGTGGGGACTCGATCTCATAGGCAAGATTCACCCTCCTTCTTCCAACGGTCATAAATTCATTATCACAGCCACAGAGTATTTCACAAAGTGGATTGAAGCCGTGCCTCTCACACAAGTTACTGGGAAACAAATCGCTACCTTCATTTTGAACTACATCATTTGCCGATATGGGATTCCTACTTCCATTATTACTGATAACGGGCGTCCCTTCAAAAATCAGAATGTTCGTGAACTCTGTGACCGCTTCCATATCTCTCATCGTTTCTCCACACCATATTACCCCCAAGGTAATGGCCAAGCTGAGGCATCTAACAAAACAATTCTCAAAATCCTTAAAAAGACAGTCGACGACGCTAGCCGTAACTGGCATATCCAACTCAATCCTGCACTTTGGGCCTACCGTACAAGTGTCCGCACACCTACAGGAGCTACACCTTACTCACTTGTCTACGGCGCTGAAGCCATCTTGCCTATTGAGGTCGAGTTACCTTCTCTACGGGTCTCCTTGAGAAACATAATCAACGATGAAGATTACAGGGTCTCTCGCTTACAAGAACTAGAACTGCTGGAGGAACGAAGACACACTGCTTTTAATCATCTCAAGGCTTACCAACAAAGAATGAGTCGCAGCTACAATCACAAAGTTAAGCCTCGCACATTTGAAGTAGGTGACTTAGTCCTCAGAGAGAACCCCAAGAATCAGCAAGACAGAGATAAGAAGGGCAAGTTCGAACCAAATTGGCTTGGTCCTTACATCATCACAGCGGTATATGGATCTGGGGCATATCAGCTCTCAACTACAGAAGGTGAACCTTTGGAGGATCCTATCAACAGCATGCACCTTCGCAGGTTCTACACATAGCTCATCGGAATATCCTAATTCAAAAATACAAAAAAAATCAAAAAATTCAAAAATACAAAAAAAAAATTATAAAACAAAAAAATCGTTACTTGGTGAAAACCTGGCAAACAGGCGCCTTGTGACACAAAAAAAAAATTGAAAAAATCGAAAAAAGTAAAGAGAAATAATTTCATCCAATGGTGAAAACCACTTCGGTGGCGCCCTGGGCAAGTACCATGGTGAAAACTAGGTCACCAGCGCCATGCGTAGAGACTTTGCTCCTCCCTCCTTCAGGATTCTCTTTCATCCTTTCACTTTGCACACACTCACGACCAATTCATCCACAATAAACTTACCCAGTCCCATCATGGCTTGTTATTGATCTACCCCAAGATTGGTTAGCCATTCATAATAAACCTCCCTTTTCGCCTCCCTTTCCATCCATAATAAATCAGATCCTATCTGTGACTACGGCCAAATTCTACGTCTAGTAATGGGTGTGGAACTAAGAACATCACATGTTTCGAGGAGTACAGTTTCTTCCAGCTTCCTTCAAGTCTATCCGTGCACAGATCCGCAATAAAGCAACATTTGCATCACAGATCCGCAATAAAGCAACATTTGCATCGAAGATCCGCAATAAAGTTTCATCTTCTCCGCAATAAAGTATCAGTTTTATGGATTCAGTCAGTTTCAGATGAGAGACAGTAGCAACAATAAGCTTCAACAAAATCAAATCTTTCAACAGACTCAGACAACATATGGTTCAGTGCTATCTATCCTTTTTGTGAAAGTGACCATTGTGACCACAATCGAATAAGACTTATACAAGTGACATATTTGAACTTGCTTTGGATTTGTTTGTTTACACATCTCTTGATTTAAGATGAACATAAAAATTTCTTGGGTAGTATTGATAGGATTTGAACAATTCATAAAAGGATTTCGACTTGAACATAGGCCAATATTCTTGAATAGAATTTGTGGGTATTGATTTTTATGATAGTGTTTGATTTTGGACAAGGATGGGACTAGGAGACTCTTTGATAGGTTGGATAGACACAATATGAGAAGATGGTATTTGATAGGAAGTCATGATTTTAGGAAACTCTAGTTCATGCTTAATATACTCAGATTTACAAGATCCTTACATGATGGTACTTGATCTTGGATGGGCATGTTGCTAGAATTTTTATTGTATGGTGTTATTTGTTGGATAGGAATGGCACCATGCGAGTTGTGGATATTCTTGGGAAAAGTAACATCATTGAATTTGTGTGATATATATTCTTCATTTTAATAGTCCTCAATAGAAATATAAAAAGAATTATTTGGCTTTTGGTGTGTTTGTAATGTGTATTAATATTTTGGATAGATGGATTGGAAGTTATATTGTAAGGAGGAAGATGAAGGATATACATAATGTGTGAAATATATGGAGTGCTCTCATGAACTTGGTCTTGGAAACATTGACTAGAAAGAAGGATGTCAAGTTAAGATTGGGTTTCCCTTGTCAACAGAGTCATAGGTTGAGTAATGAAAGCTCACAGAAAGTTTATCTATAATAATCTCATTATTAAATATATTTTAATTATTATATTCAACTTGATCTACAATACTATCATCATCGTCATTAATAAATTAATTTTTTATTTGATTTGGATAGCAAAATTTCTCTAATGAATTCATAGGATTAGGTCTTTCTTTAATGGTGATTTTGGTTTCACATTGGCTTCACTAATGTAATGTTGACTAGGATTTTGATATTGAATAATAAACCTCTCAAACCAAGGATCATTTGTGCAAAAGGTGGTAGATTGTTTATTAGAATCTTGACAATCTTTTGAAGGCTTAGTAATTGACTTTTGTGTGAGGATAAGGATTTGTTTTTCGCTAAATGATTTTGGATTTAGGCATAGATAGGTTTTGAGTGTCTTGTCATAGAATGGTGTTTCCCTTCTATTTTTGAAATTTGGATGGTAAGTAGAATATGGGTGGGAGGATAGAAAGTTAGTTACATTTTTTCTTAAAATAGTGTCATCTAAGGATTTAGGAACTCATCCTAATGTACAATATTACTAGAATCAAATATCAAGTTAAATGAGATCTTATTCTTCCTGATCAACTAAAATACCACCATCATGATCATTATGATCTTGTATTGGTTCAAGAAAATAATTTTATCTAAGGCAATCATGGTACTTGGTTTACCCTTGATTGTGATTTTAAGCTTTACTAAGGGAGGATATGGATCCATTTTTTATGCCTATTTATATATCTAATTAATAATTAATGTATATTAAATATTTGAATATATTATATAGTTAATTAATAATTAAAATTAAATATAATAAAAAGCATATATCTAAATATAATGTTTATAATTAGTATTATTAATCATTACTAATTGTCTATAGAATAAAATAATGTATTTTGACTCCTCACTCCTCCATAACTTGCATTATAAAACATTTGTCAATATAATTAGCCGATAGGCTATATTATGGATGGAGTTTGAGTTGTAAACATGTCTCGCACTAATATACCATCATTTTAGCACTAATATACTATGTTTTTAACACCAATATATAGTTTTCATCGATCATTTGTTTGGGACCGTATGTAGTTAAAGAAACACTGTATCTTTTAATTGTTGGTAAACTATATAATATATTTCAATAAATGCAAGATCAAATAAATCTAATTCATTGACAGTTAATTAGAATACAATCATAAATGCTAAAAAAATGTCCACCTTTTCCACCACTCTATAATTATTGATGACTCTAACACCACCCAAAAGTATTCATATAATGCATCTGATTCGGCTTCATCATCTGATTCGGCTTCATCATCTGATTCGGCCTCATCATTTGAAACTTCATCCTGTTTATTGATAAGATAAAAGCACCCAGCAAGTTTAAAACGAGCAGTGAAAACACATAATAATGAATAGAAAACAACAGAAAGAATAATAGACACAACAATGAACTCGAGACACAAGATTAATGTTGTTCACCACTAAGTGGCTATGTCCACCAGAAAGCAGAGAGAATTCTTATTAACCAATATCTAATACTACACAGTACATCATGTATGGGCTGCATACAGCCATTTATATAAACATATCAAATATGAAATGAAGAGTCTTCTGGGGAAGACAAACAGCCATGTGACTGTTGGGCTTCATATTCCGAACACTATTATCATCATTTTAATATGACCGTCCAAGGTAGCAAAACATTGTGGACTGGAATGTACTACTATAAAATCTCAAACAAACTTTGTATTTGTAAAAGAGAGCGCAAATAGATTGTTGTGAATAATTTTAACTCACAAATTTAACATTTATTAATCAAAATAATATATTAGATATATAAATTGAATTGACTTTCTAACCTATTAATTTAGAAAGGTTTTTCTACCGGCATAATACTTACACCCCTTTTGTGCACATGCTAGTTAACTAAATTCAACATGCATTGTCATGGTTTTTGAAACACACGCAACTTTAGGTATTGAAAGTCACAGATCGCTGCTTTGAATACAAATAAGTAGATTTTGACAATGCAGAAATTGTCAAGCCAGAGATAACATAAGTCTGATTGTTCATGACCATTCGAATTTCAAAAGACTGGGGCTCTCATTATCATATGATAGGCGGCTTTGAACTCTGGTCTTTCCTTCCATCGTAACACGCGGAGCTCTCTTCTCTGTATAAGTAACTAAACTCCTACTTGAATACTCAATGTATCCATCTAGAAAGATACTAGAAAACATCAGCTTTGAGACATCTATATCAATGCATTTTTGTTAATGTTTGGGGTAATATTCTGTTTCATTATCAGAATGTAGAAAGTCGGGATTAATTTCAAACGTGGACGGTTCTTCACATCTTGATAATGGATCACATGACATGATTGAGATTGATAAAATAATATATTATATACTAATTGTAAATAATGAAAAATCGTGGTCAATAGAAAAAATACAGAGTAAAATATATAAGCTTCCAAAGAAATGTTTAAATGCTGACAAGGGTTGTCGTAACACACACGGCTTCTCAAGCCGGTTTCATGTTTTCTTGCTTCATTCGATCCAGACGGTATAATGGCAACAGTTTCAGATCTTGCGCTTCTTGTAGCTAGACTGGCTACAACATAAGAGAGCTATTTAAGACATTTTTTAAAGACAATATTAGTATATTGTCTTAAATACTTGAATTATTATTTAATTATCTTAAATTAAAAAATAAAATGATTTTAATTTGTCTTAAATTAAAAATTAAGACAAAAGATACATGAATTTTCAAAAGAGGAATGGTGGGAAGTGAAAACATAAAATCAATCATCCCTAACCTACTTTTTTTACCACAAATTCTTAGAAACTGAGTCAAGCCCCTTACAAAATTTGTGATGGTTGCAATGGATTGGCCTGCAACATTTGGCTTCCAACGAACTCGATTAGAAGAGGTAGTTTTGTGGGAAAATATAAATTTGTAAAGGAAAAGATTGGTTTTTATTAGGATGATAGCTTGTGTATCAAATCTCTACATTTCTACTTTTCTTGAGCGGGATCTGAACGTGCCACTGGTTGTCTATTCAACAACCACTCCATTGTGGCCCTCGTCTTTTACTTCTCAACCATTCTTTCAAAAATTGAAGGAATAGGCAAGGAGCGACCCTTGCATGTCATGTGGCACCACCCATCAAAAATGTGAGGGATCCCGATGTCAATAAAATCTTGGGCATAGTTTAGAAATTTATTTATTTATATTATTTTCAGGCCCAAAATGTTAGAAAGTGCATATCTCAAAGGGGTGCATATATGTTAGAAATGGAATTGATTGGGAAAAGTTTCTCGGGGTTCCATATCGGTGACTAGTCTTAACTGTAGGCCAATACTTGCTCATACCCCCCATGGTCAATTATATGGCATTCAACCCAATTTGGGATTTCAAACACTGGGGCACCCCCTTCATTCACTCCATTAATTTAGGATCCCTCCATTCGGGGTTTAAAGATTTTTTTTGTTCATTAGCCATGAGCTGCAGTCAGATAAAATTGGCTTTTGAGCCCATATATATTTCTTTATGAAAGCAATATATGGCAATGAAATCTTGAGAAATCCTTGTTCTCATCTTAGGCACTCTGGTTTCGTATTTTTACAATATATGCAATACGATATTCTAGAAGTAGTGAGAGATAAGTTTTCATCTATAAGAGGTGGGTCCTTTTTGGCACTAATGTATTATAAAGTGCCAAAAGGTTACTACAGTCCTCACGTTTCCTTATCCAATGGCACCAATCAAAAGCTATTGATTTTTTAATTTAGGGTTGAACTGCAATGTTTAGGAACAATACTAAAAATTACTTTATCTGCATTTGACTGGTTGAGAATGAAAATCTTAAGATTAATCAAGTTATTTAAATGATGTCAATAAATTATATTTCACCTATTTTGTGTTTCCAGCTTTGGCTAGTTTGTCTCACGATACTCTTTACCCTTGCATGCAGTAGTAGATAATTACACCTCAATACAATTTCTTCATTTGGAAGTACAATACTGCTTAACTTTGTGCAGTCTATAGTAATTAAAGAGGGAAGAGGTGCCATAGCTGAAGAACCCTACTTTTAGGGTGTGTGGTGCCTATATGGTAAAGTTTCACCCAAAAAATTTCGGTCTACAATGAAGAGAGGTTAGATTAATTCATTCTACCTCATCCAAGTATTCACTGCATTTACAACCCTGCCTTTTCCTCTTTGTTGTGCTTCATATTCAGATTGAATGTACAATGCTTTATTAAATATGAAGATTGTTTTCCTTCTCATTAATGTGAGCGAGGCCTTTTGTAGTCAACCATGTATCATTGAGTTGTATCCCTCAGTTGCTGCGATTTTTTCTTCATGTGGATTCTTTGTTTAGTTTCATATGATTGTACTATCTAATTAGTTTTGATTGTATCATTTAGCCGTGTATTCATGAGATTCCTTATTATCTGCAACATTGGAGTTGGATAGTCCTAAACATATCATTGCTTGTTTAATATTGTATAGATGAAGAAGAAAATGTATAATATAAGCTAAATCACATTTAATTCTAAAAAATAGCCAACATTGTGTATTGGACTACTTTTCACTCTTTCAAGCTTCTTGAAAAGGATTATAACTAGTTCTTGCTGAACTTAATTTATGATAAGTTTGGATGCAATTGCAATCTTTATGGAATTAGAACTGCTCCTTGAATTTGCCATCCTTGAATGTCCTTTGGACTGTTAACTGTGATCTTCAATATGGTTGTAAGATTTTGTCTATCACTTTACCCTCTAAGTTGTAAGAGCATGGGGAAACCTTATGTATCTCTACCACTAATGTTAACAATGAACATCTAATTCATTTCTCCATGAGAACTTGATAACTGTAGCAAATTACTGTCTCTTATTTCATTCATGTTCTATAATTCATAAAGTTGTCTTTTATTCTGATTTTTCCTCTGTCAAGATCATTTGGTGCTCTACCCTTTGGTTGCAAGAAAGGAGCCTTTGCGTGCTAACACTGTCTTGGCATCTCTTTGGGCTCATTATCTTTGAAAGCTCCTTTATGACCAAAACATATCATTCCATGTGGAACACTAACCTTAAACAAGTATAAACAAAATATTCTATGAAGGAACATAATATCCTTAGGGAGCCTGAAAGGACTAAAATATATTTCACTCAACCTTTGTACATGACCTCCTTATCCTTTCATCACTCTTGTTATTTCTTCATGGGTATTCACTCATGATAGTCCTTGACATACTGTAGACAATTGCTTCTGTATGATGGATGCCTCTTGAATATCTCGGGTTTGATCTCTTCATTAGTACTAGGTCTATTGTTTGGTTACTATAATTGTTTACTATAACAACGTCTGGGATCAGAAATCAAGTTTGAATTTAGTAAAACAATGTCTATGTTTACTATAACAACGTCTGGGATCAGAAATCAAGTCTGAATTTAGTAAAACTGCATCTGTGTTCACTACTGAGAAATTACACAAAAATTGTCAAGAACAAAAGGGCTTAACTTTTCAGATTCAAAGAGCTTCTAGAGCTGCTTCCAATAGGGCTTCATTTTTTAGACAACTTGTCTTCATCACACATAGTAAAAATCTCTTGAGTGTTCTACCCAAAAGAGTAAAGTTGTTCTAAAATGCGTCTAACTTTCATCCTCTCTGTCAACCCTTGAATTTAGTGTCACAACTTGTCGAGGAAAATTCACCTTGCAAGGTGCTCCATCTTAAACCACACCCTCTTCATCATTCATCAAGAATGTATATTACCTTGTAGACCAACTAGGGAAAACACCCGCACTCATCTTGATTCTTGAGCTATTACTCATATCCCCTTCACACAATTCTATTATTGACAAAACTTTGAGAGAGACTTTCGTACCCACTGATCTGAACATGGACTAGTTTCAAGACATGGTGGGGTGCCTTTCCATTCCACATTGCCTTACATTCACAGAAGTCGATGATGCATCCATAAGCCAGCCTCATAATCCACCTCTACATATTGAAGCCTTCCTCCATAAAAATTGAATAAAATGAGTCTTGATAGATGGAGGAATAGGTCTAAACATTTGTATATTGAACAATATTAAGAAACTGGGATATTCTAAAAAGGCTATGAATTCTACACATGCAATCACCATTAAGGCATATGATGATGAAGAGCACTCATCCAAGGGCACAGTCAACTTACCTCTTAGAGATGGGCCAGTTACAAAGGATGTGGTATGTCAAGTCCTTGATCTAGAGCTCACATACAACATAATTTTGGGACATCCGTGGATACATGAAATGAGAGTATTACCATCAACATATCATCAATGTATCAAATTTCCTTACAATGGAGTTGATGTAAAAAAAAAAGGTGATCCAAATCGGTTCATATGTTGGAATAACCTATGACCAGGATCAAAGATAATAATTCCAATTAATAGAGAACAAACTCCATCATCAACATATGTGAATCCAGAATCCTTGAAAGCTTCTACATCAAAGCAAGTAGAGCTCAAATTAAAATTCAACGTTAAAGACATGGGATGTGGTGAGTATATCTTCCATGTTGATCAACTCCCACTATCTCCTAAGGCATTTAATTGATAGGAGTATCCTACAAATAATTTAAAATATCAAGGAATTGGGTATGAACCACCCAGTATTGTGGCTACTAAGGTCTGAATGCAAATCTCCTCTAGTGGCGCAAGCAACTCTTGATATCAATAGTCCTAAGAGTGGTGCCAACAAAGAATCTATTGAATATATCGCCATCCCTCTGGAGAACTCATACAACCTTACCATGTTATCCACTCATTCCATTTCCACTCCACTTATAGACTTGGATCAATAAGAATTACAAAATCCCTTACTTGTTGGGGATCAAAAGTCAAGCTTTGAAAAGAAAAATTTAAAAGTAAAAAATAAAGAGAATTCCTTCAGTCCAAATCAAAATCAAAGTCAAGGATAAAAATCCTATGAAGAAAAAAGAACAAGAGTTGATCTCCCCTAATATGGGCCAAGGTAGTTCACACATTAGTAATTCTACCTTAGTTCCTTCATCAAGGAACACAATTAATCGAGAAACACATCATTTAGTCAAGGTACGTCAAAGCTACAATCATAAGGTAAATTCTGTCACATTTGAGGTGGGTGACTTAGTTCTCAAAGAAAATCATAAGAATCAACAAGATAGAGAGAAAAAGGGAAAGTTTGAACCAAATTGGATTGGTCCTTACGTCATCACAACATTCTATGGATCAGGTGCATATCAACTCTCAACACAAGATGGAGAACCTTTGGAGGACCCTATGAATAGAATGCACCTTCACAGGTTTTACACATAGTTTTTCAGAATATCCCATTGTCAAAAATACAAAAAAATACAAAAAAATATTAAAAAAATACCAAAAAATAATAAAAATAAAAAAGATTGTTACTTGGTGAAAACTTGTCAAACAGGCACCGTGTGACACAAAAAAAAATAAAAAATAAAAAAAGGTAAAGAGAAATAAATTCTTGCAACGATGAAAACCACTTCGATGATGCCCTGGGCAAATACCATTGTGAAAACCAGGTTATTGGTGCCATGCTTAGAGACATTGGTCCTCCCTCCTTCAGAATTCAATCTGATCCTTTTACCTTGCTCACACTCACATCCTACTACTCCCATCATGGTTGGTTATTGATCTACCTAAGATTGGTTCCCTTTCATACAACTTGCCCTTCCTTTCCATTCCTCTTCTTCCACAATAAATCGGATCCTATTTGTAACTAGGGAAAATCCTAAGTCTAGTGATGGGTGTGGAACCTTAAGCATCACATGTTTTGAGGAGCATCATCTTTTTATCTTCCTTTTTCTGTTCATGCACAGTTCACAATAAAAGAGCATTTGCATCGCCAATCCACAATAAAATTCCATTATTCTCTGCAATAAAGTATAAATTTCATAGATTCAGTCAATTTTAGATGAGAAGCAATCAACACTAATAACTTGAGGATTACAGTTTATGTTGGTGTCAAGTCTTGGTTTTATTTTGATTTTATCTTGTATGGTGACATGTCTTTTAGCTTTTCAAGGATGCCTCTAACTAGAGATTCTATCTCTAGGATGTCTTTGACTAGAAAGGTGAAGATGGGGTATGTTCACCTATTTTGTTGTCTGTGGATTGTCTCTTAGTAATGCTATGTGTTGTCCAAGGATATGAGGGCACTATGAGTCTAGTGTGAATTGGAGCATTCCTTGTTTGTGATTGTTTGATCTCCATGCAAATGGGTACAATGAATTTCTAGGTCTAGCACATATCTGGATTGTCAAAACCTATTTGCCATAATTAAGCTCAATGATGATAATAGCACAAGAAGTTCTTTTCACTTCCATATCTTCTACCTTTCATCCCCTTTTTCCACTATCCCTTCTTGAGTCTGTGTAGCCTGCTATCATATGACTAAGTATAATGACACACCAAAAAGATCTTCTTATCATATAGTTTTATTCTGCATCATTACATGTTAGCACATAATACACATGCATTTAGAAATCATGATAGCATCACATCCTACATACACTATTGAATTGGGGTACTAAGGTGTTCTTGTGGTTTTATGGAATAGTGTTTTTTACAATATGTATGTACTAAGTATTTATGTTTTACTCATTTGAAATATATTTTTTAAATTAAAGCATGTATTTTGAGAGGATGCACATATCACTTGTAGCACAATTAGGTGACTCCCACAAGTAGTATGGTACTTGGCATGGACTATAACAAGAATCTTTCTTTCATTCTTCTTTATTTCTAGCTAAGATATTAGATGCTTCTTCTCCTATTATTATCATTAATATAATTATACGATTAGTCATAATTTTTCTCAAAATATAAATTAATAAAAATATTGATGGAACTATCTTGTTGAAAGAAAGTAAAATCATTTCTTTAACAAGAATACACATTCCTAATTGTACACGATCTATATGTTTTGTCACATAAAATTCAATAGTGAAAAGTGTGTCTTCTATTGGGTAAGCTTCTTACTAGAAAATTCTTACACTAGATATCATATAATTTTATTAAAAAAGTTATTCATTTATTTCTCAACCCTTCACTTTGTATAAAAGATGGAATAATCACTTAACCTTGTACAAGATAATCTATTATAGAGGAACAAATAGTTATTGTAAAAGATGGTGTACATACACTCCAATATTTTCACAATCAATCTATAACTTTACTATATGTTTACATAGGATTCCATCATTTATATATGATTGACAAACTTGGATTACTAGTTTAACATTGTTGAACACACTGTAAGACTAAGAGGGGTGGTGAAGCAATCTAGATCAATTCTTTTCAGATCTATACAACAATTAATCTGATACTACAATTGCAAAACATAAAACCATAAAGCACATTTAGCACATGAACATTAGATTCATGGAAAACTCTATAAGCGAAACAACATATTGAGAATCACACTCAAAATATAATAAAACCAATTAAAAGGATTTAGGCTCATTACCTAGGAACAATATGCACCTAAAGGACTTGAAATGCTAAGGCACGCAAACTTAGGGAAAAATGCAAAGAGAATTAGAAAATGCAAATTCATAGCTCTGAGAACCTAATTCTTTGCGAGTGCCATATCTAGAACTAAATTGAAAGGCCATCCATAAATTTCTAGGAACCATGTTGTTGAAGAGTAGATTCAATTCCAGCGCTAGGTGCGAGGTGTTGGAGTGAAAGATTGAGTTTTTCAGGTTTCATCGATAAATTGATATGCATATTATTCTTTCAGATAGGAGAGATAGGGAAACTCAAGCTAGTCTTCATTAGGATTGATTCTTCTAAAAACTTCATAAAATTGATAGTAGCAACATCTGCAACATTGCGTTATAGATTGGTGTGAAGCGGGCCAGTGGTCTGTACACAATGCAATCAGACCTTCGTGGAAGGAACAGTAAATTTCCTTGAAAAAAGACTAACCCAAAATTAATTTGGCTTCTGATAGGAGGAAAAACTAATGGGCATTCCCACCATATAAATATAGTCTATGGGCTAATAAAAATTTCATCAATATTTAAATGGGTAATGTGAAAAAAAGGAATTCATATGCAATATCTTATTAAAATTTTGAAGTTCAAATATTTTAATTCTAATTAAACAGGTAATGTTATTCTCTTAAGATTACATAGTTCTAATCAGAAATCATTCTACATTCTTCACAACAATAATATACACACATACATATTTGAAAAGAAGATATTTGTATTTGAAAAAAATACAAATGTTTTATTTTCTAATAAAACAAGTACATAGTTTATGAGTATATTGACATAAAAATAAGGGGATGGCTTTATGTTTCCTAACAAGTTATTTGAAACAAACTTAACAAAAACAAATTTACACAACTATAGACATCACTTAAACCATAATGTTAAAATTAAACTACACATCCATAAATACATAAAATTTAGTATTAAATGATGTATAATACAATATGTATGCAACTATGTGAGTGTGTGTTCATCTAGTTTCCATCATGCTAATTATTGCAAGGTGGGTAGGAAACTTCTACCACACCCAAGTTGTTTTCTTTGACATGTTCTTGCATCATTCCCACTAAGATTAAATGATCAATAGGTTAGTCCACAAAACTATAGTTGAAGAATATTTCATCATAATTTCCATTTTAATGCCATGCATTTAAAAATAACATCTAATGTAAAAATCATTTATCCATAATAAATGTGAGATTTTGCCAAGATCAAGAGCTCAATGAAAAGTACAAAATAGAGAGAGAAAATATTGATAGGATTAAGCTGTATTCTATCAAGATGAAAATACTGATCAGCTGGATCATCAAGTTACATATAATATAGATGAGCCTTAATATAAAGGCAAGGCTAGGAGACAAGAGAGCACACAATGATGTCATGTGGCTTAGTGAGATGCAAGGGTACGTAGGGGTAGGTAGGAGAAATAGTAAAATATTCCACATGAGGTGGATCACCCACTAAAGGTGGAATTATCACTCCACAATAAGTGGATATGATAAGTAGAAACAAGATCACACCATAAAAGGTGGAAATTCTCCTACATACACACTCCCAATGTAGAAAATCTCCCTAGGTGTCTCATATGCAAACTACTATGATATGCATGTACCTAAGTAAACTTAAGTAAAGTGTAATTATATCCAAGATGTATGTATGATTGCCCATCAAAATTCTGCGGCATGTGGAAAGGCTCATATGAAGAGGCCATAGACTGCGAAGATGCCATATGATGAGAAGCCCCTAAATCTAGAAGTCATATCCTTGAATCATGACTTGTAATAACACAAAGAGTTTTTCCCTTTCCTTTATCTGTCCCAAAGGAGTGATTCTTTCCTTTATCCATTTCCTTGGAAGAAGAAGCCAAAGTGGACATTCTAGAAGGTAAATTGATTTTGTTCTCCTCAAGAATATGTTTCAATTCATCAATATCATTCTTGTAACAATGTTGTTCATCATGTCCTGACTTCTTGCAATATGCACAAAAAATATTGTCCTTAGATTTCCTCTTAGGTGAGGATGTAGAATCACCTTGTTGTGGAGAGGAGGATTGTGCTCCATCTTGTTGTACTTTAGACCTAGGTTGCTTTTGATTCTTGTCTTTTCCTTGATTTCTTTGATTCCCTCTATTAGCCACCAATGCTTGCGACTTTGAAAATTTGAGAATCCCCATCTTGGTCAACTTAGATTGGTCAAGTATTAATATATTCATGAATGCATCAAAGGGAGAAGTGTATGAGGAACTTTGAGCTAACCTCTATGTGTGAAAGCTAGATACAAAGGCTGCATACTCTGATGAAAAAAAATTCCAACAAGTTATAAATCAATTGAGAATCCTTCTTGTCAATACCACAATCCTTTAGATTTTCTCTTAGATCATTTTCTTTTGTGACATAATCTTGGATTGTATCAAAATCCTTGGCATCCAAAGTGGTGAGTTCACTATCAAGCTTGCAGCTCTTAATCTCACCAACTTGTCCATACAATTTATCATAAATATACCAAGCCTCTTTAATTGTTGTACACTTCACAATGTGAAGAATGAGGTCATCTAATACATACTTTCTAAGAGTTCCAAGTGCCATATATTTTTTAGTGAGCCATTCAACTTGAGCATTAGTATTAGCCTTAGGATCAGGTGGTGCTATTATTGTTCCATTTACATAATGAACGAGTCCTTTTTCCATTAGTTTAATCCAAGCCTTAATCTTCCATGAAGCATAATTATGAGGAGTTAAAAGTGGAAATTTAGGAGAACCCATAGCACTAAAATGAGAAAACACAAGATAAAGAGAGGCACAATCACACAAGACACCCCCTGAAATTACTTAATCAAGAACCCTACCCCCCCTCCCAAAAATGATGATTTGGCACTTTATACTTAGTGCATATACAATGGGCCACTTGGAAAATAAGACAAGGTGGACTTCTAATTTCAACTTTACAACTGCCTCAAATAGGCTATAAGAGACTTCAAAAAATACTGCAAGTGATCTAAACTAAGATCCAAAAAAAATACACATGCCAAATAGGCCAAAAATGACAAAATATTGAAAGTATAATTTATACTCAAAAAAACTGCAAACTAATGGGATATTATGAAAGTAGATGAAAAATTATGCACTTTAATAAAAATGGCACCTAAAATGAAGGTTGTATGACCCCAAATGAAGCCTCTGAAGTTGCAAAATTGGGGATTTCATAGGTACAGTCATCAAAATTTGAAAACTCTAAAAAATATATCCATTAAAATCAGAAACTTCCTCCACCACTATGAAGAGCACGAAATTCTAGCCCATTTCAAAATAAAATGCACCAAAAAATGAGCCAAAATGAGCAAGTTATAGCCATTTGAAGTTGAACTGCAAATGCAAGGGGTAGAATTCTTTTCCAAAATGTTGATGTAATGCTGACATCAAAATTTCAATGTGTTAAATTTGACAGCCGTCTTCCCGTCAAAATGGTCTCCGCACCCCTTGTCCAGGTTGCACAGATGATGATGTCAGCAATACAAAAGATGATGCATGGCTTGCTGACTGAGCTGTATGGAATTCGACGTGGCGTGCCTAGCTGAATAGGCGAAATTTTTTCCTTCACTAAATATGGCTGAGTTTATACTAAAAATTTATGCAAATGGTCTCTCGGACTCAATCGTGATGTCCAAATTGTTGTAGGACGCCCCCAAAAATGTAGATCCCCAAATCCAAAAATTGAAGCCTCCAAAATATCTCAAAAAGACTAATCAGTTAAGCCCTCTAGGCTCTGATACCATGTGAGATTTTTTGAAGATCAAGAGATCAATGAAAAGTATAAAATATTGATAGGAATAAAATCTATCAAGATGAAAATACTGAACAACTAGATCATCAAGCTACATACAATATAGATGAGCCTTCTTATAGAGGCAAGGCTAGGAGACAGGAGAGCACACAATGATGACATGTGGCTCAATGAGATGCAAGGATAGGTAGGATAAATAGTAAAATATTTCACATGAGGTGGATCACCCACCAAAGGTGGAATTATCGCTCCACAATAAGTGGATATGATAATTAAAAACAAGATCACACCATAAAAGGTGGAAATTCTCCTACGTACACACTCCCAATGTAGCACATCTCCCTACGTGTCTCATATAAAAACTACTATGATATGCATGTACCTAAGTAAACTTAAGTAAAGTGTAATTATATCCAAATGAATAAATAATTACACCAACAATAAAAAAATCATAAGACATTTATCCATAGTCTCAACCACTTTATTGTATTAATAATGCACTGAGCAAAAAGAATAAATGTGACGTCCTTCCCCACTAGGAAGATACATCATCCAAAACTTATTATAAAAATACTAAAACAATAAATATAGTAGACCAATGCAAATGTCAAAGTATCACACTAACCAAAACAAAGTACCATAATTTAAGTTCTCAAATGAGGATAAGAACAATATATATCCTCTATATTCTCCCATGTGTCACTATCCACAAATACTTTATCCCATTAGACCTTATATTGAATAATAATCTATTACACAACTTAACATCATTCCAATCTAGAATTTGAATGGGCTCCGCCAGCACCACTCTTGGATCCCAAATCTATAAAGCATGCCAATCAAGTATATGAGTAGCATCAAGATGATGTTGCTTAAGTGTAGATGCATGAAATATATTATGGATATGATTAAAGATCATTATATTAGATAAAGTCTATATGTAGCTACAGTCATTACTTCTAACACATCAAATAGACCTACAATTCTAGGTGCTAGTTTGGCTAATTTTTCCAATGATATAGAAATCTTATGAGGTTTAACCCTCAAAAAGACTTTGTTTTGAAAGTCCTATTCTTATGTGCATAGCTCTTCTATTTGTTTTCTGCCTTCTTTAACCACCCCTTGGTCAATCTCATTTCATCATGCATCTCCTAAGAATATTTGAACCAATTCCAATCTTGTATTCAACTAGATATCCAAAATGATATGTGTACAATACTTTCATCCATAAAGAGATTTAAATGGTGTCATACCAAATATGCATGATAGGAGATATTAAATGCAAAATCTTCCAATGGAAGATACTCCTCCAACCTAGACTATTAATCCATGAAATGCATCCTAAGTAGGTCTGCGACTACTTGCTTCACTATCTTTGTTTGTCAATTTGTCTGTGGGTAGTATGTCAAACTAAAATTCAATATTGTCCCAAATATTTCATTCAATATTTTCCAAAATCTAGAAATTATATGAGTATCTCATTTTGATATGATCATCTCAAGTACTCAATTCAAATGCAATATCTCTCAGACAAACTTCTTAGCTAAAGTAAACAATCCATACACAAAAATCCTTTGGGTGAAGTACGCTACCTTGGTCAACTTATCCACAATTACCAAAATGACATCATGTTTATTCTTTGATATAGGCAACCCTTAAATAAAATCCATGCTAATAACTTGTCATTTATATTCAAGTATGTCATGTGACTATACAAACCTACTAGGTGTACATGCTTAGTCTTGGCTTGTTTGCAGTCCAATCATCAAGCTACAAATTCAATCTCATCCTTCTCAATTCTTGGCTAAAAATATACAGATCTCAATTTTCCTACCATCTTGGCTAGTCCTAGGCACCTTGAATAAGGTGTGTTGTGGATCTCCTCTAACATCAACCTCCTCGAATCCCTAAGTTTAGAATGTACATTCTCCCTCGGTATCTTAATAATCTATCTAACTAAAAAAAATATCTATTAAATCGATGGTCCAAGGGGTTTTTCTCTACATCTTTCTCCATCATGGAATAATCTCTTTGAAGATTATGAACCACTTTCTCAAATTAGACCTTTTAGTAATAATGGCTGCTAGATGCCTTCTTCTACTAAGAGCATCATTTTTCTCTATGTTTCATCTCCTTGTAGTAATCATGTTTGCACTCCAATCATCAAGCTACAAATTCAATCTCATCCCTCTCGAGTCTTGGCTAAAAATATAAAGATCTAAATTTTCCTACCATGGTGTGTTGTGGATCTCCTCTAACATCAACTTCCTCAAATTCCTAAGTTTAGAATGTACATTCTCCCTTGCTATCTTAATAATAAAATCTAACTAAAACAAATATCTATTAAATCGATGATCCAAGGGGTTTTTCTCTACATCTTTCTCCATCGTGGAATAATCTCTTTGAAGACTATGAACCACTTTCTCAAATTAGAGCTTGTAGTAATCATGGCTGCTAGATGCCTTCTTCTACTAAGAGCATCTATTTCTCTATGTTTCATCTCCTTAATGTATTCAATCCTAAATTTATATTCAGTAAGAAACTATATCCATCTATTTTTGTGAGCATTGAGATTGGGTTGAGTAAATATATATTTAAGGCCTAGGTCGTCCATCTTCAATTCAAAAGGCTTACCCAAAATATAGTGCCTCCACATCTAAAGCACATGAACTATGGCTACTAACTCTAGGTCATGGGATGCATAGTTCACCTTATATTATTTCAACTTCCTAGACTAATAGGCAACAACCTGCCCATTCTCCATTAGCACTCCTCCTACACCTTATCCTTATGTATTTTGTTATCACCGTGAATTACCCATTTGGATTACGTACAATCAATATAGGATTTGAAATGAGCTTCTTCAAAAATTGGAAAGCTTGGTCACACTTCTCATTCCACTCAAACCTTTTCCCTTTCTGTGGAGTGAAGTGATTGGTGCTACAATTTTAGAAAATCCTTATACAAACTTCTTGTAGTATCTTGCAAGTCCCATGAAGCTCTAGATTTTAGTTACATTATATGGTGTAGGCAACCCCATGATTGCTTTTATTTTCTCTAGATCAACTACAATCTCTCCCATTGAAATCATAAGGTGTAGATAATTCACCTTGTCCTTGTAGAAAGTACACTTGAATAGCTTACCAAAGATCTTATTCTCCCTTAGGAATTGTAAAACTATCCTCAATCTCTTGATGCAATGTTCAATAGATTCATGAAATTTGTAGCATTATTTGACTCGAATGACACTAATGTGAAATCGTAGTAGCCATAATAAGTCCTAAAAGCTATCTTTTAAATATCCTCTTCCTTAATCCTCAATTTGTGGCAGCCATATCTAAGGGACCTATCTTAGATAATATTATAGATCCTCTCATCTGATCAAAGAGATCATTAATCCTTCATAGGGGATACCCATTCTTGACTTTTACTTTGTTCAACATCCCATAGTCAATACACAAGCACAAGGTCCCATTATTTTTCTTCACAAAAATGAGCAGTCCACTGCATGGAGATAGACTAGGTCTAATAATCCCTTGGTTCAAAAACTCCTGCAACTATGACTTCAATTCATACACCATAATGCATTTCACCCAATAAACCTCTCTTGTATGATGAGGGTGGATTTTATAAAAAATGATAATGTGGTTGCTTAAACCATTAGCACGACATTGTAGTGACGGCAATTGATTACTAGTAATGGTTCCCTAAAGAATCTATTTATAAAGATGTATGATTGTTGATCAGTAATGGAGATCTAATAAGATATCAAGAATCAAGATCGAGTTGTTAAAGTGATTATGAGGTAAATGGTGGAGGATAATTAGGATTTTTAAATGATTTTGGGGGATAGTTATAAAATGGTTACGAAATGAGTGGAGAGGAATAAAATAATTTTTTAATTCTTTTATATTTATTTTTTGGTGCTTATGTGGGGACTTTTAGTCAATTTTATTTCTTGGATTTTTTGTGGATGGGACATTAAATAGGAATTGGGACTCCAAAATTTGTGTTAGGACATAGGGAAAATGGATTAGAACTTAAGGAAAATTAGGAATAATTTGTATAATAGGATGAAGACATAACAATGAATTACTTACATTTAGGAAATAATCAATATTAAATTAATTGATAGTTATCTATTGTGATATTTATTGTGTAATATCTTTGAAAAACATCAATAATGCATGGAAATATCTTCAAGGTTGTTTCATTCTTATTATATCAACAGTTTGTTTTTAAAGTGACACACCCATAAAATTCTTGAAAACTAGTAATATCATGTAAATGTATTATCAAATGACTCAAGCACAAATATTTATGTCCATAGTAACAATACACTATATAAAATGACTATAGAAAACAGAAACGTACAAAATATTATTACTAATTATCCCTCATCCTCCATACATTTCATTAGAAAAACATATGTCAATATAATTAACTAAATTTAACATGCATTGTCAAGCCTTTAGAAATTCGCGTAACTTTAGGATATTGAAAATCAGAGATCAGTGCTTTGAATACAAATAAATAGATTTTGATGATGCACAAAATGTTTGTGGAGCTCTCTTCTTTGATTATGTTTGTGTGTGGACTAATATATTAATAAGTGTTGTCATCTTCGTATTGACACTGTGGTGTAGCCGCGTAGGCCGTTGCCAGTTGCAACTCTCACCACTTATTATCAATAAAACATTGCTGTCATTTCACCAGTAATGAGAGAACCGTTATTCACACGCAATACACTGTTCTGAGAGAATATTAAAAATAAATATATACTTTGATATTTTATTTTCTTTATATTTAAAAATTAGGTGTCATATATTTTCTTAAAGACTTGTTTCATAGCTAAGATATGAGATGCTTCTCCTCCTATTGTCATTATGATAGGTTAGGCCTATTACTATAATCATATGATTGTTTATAAAAATTTTAACATATAAATTAATAAAAATATTGGTAAAACTATTTTGTTGAAAGAACGTAAAGTTATTTGTTTAAATGGAATATACATTCTTAATTGTACATCTTTGTATATTTTTTGTCACATAAAATTCAATAATGATAATTGTGTCTTCTATTGGATAGGGTTCTTCGAAATTTCTTACACAAGATGTCATATAATTTTATTAAAAACTATTCATTTATTTCTCAACCCTTCACTTGTATAGAAGATGGAACAATCACTTAACCTTATACAAGATAATCTACTATAGAGGATCAAATATTTATTGTAAAAAATGGTGTACACGCACTCCAATATATTCGCAATCAATTTGTACCTTATACTAGATGTTTAGATAGGAGTTCCTCAATTATAAATTATTCGAAAAGGAAGGTTGCTAGTCTAACACATCTATGTGCAAGGAGCATCATTTGTATTTATTTTGGAGTTGAAAAGTGAATAATAATATTTACGCATTTTATGGGTACAAAAGAAACAATTGTTTATATGCATTTTATGGTTGCATAATGAAAATATAATGTATGTCCATTTTGTTGGTACAAAATAGATTACTAATGTTGGAATATTACCGATGCAAAATAGAACTATGTTCATGCATTTCTGAGCGTATAGTGAAATAGTTGTGTGTATGAATCTTCTTTGCACAAGAAAATGATCATTGCATGAATTTTGAGTGTATAACAAGATTTCCTTGCATGTGTTTGTCCAAGGTTATAAAACAGATTGAATTGGAGTACTAAGGTGTTCTTGTGGTTTTATGAAATAGTGTGTTTTACAATATGTACATATACTAAGTGTCTATGTTTTTCTTATTTGAAATGATTTTTTATTTTTTTTAAATTAAAGTGTGTATTTTGAGATGGAAGAGCTTTGGGAATCCTTTTATGGATGTCACTAGAAAATTGTGTTTTTTATGAAAACTTGAAAGTAAAATTGTAAATCATGATTGATACTTGATTTTTTGTTTTGTTAGTCTATGTATCTTAGGTAGGTCAAGAAAATAATGCCCTCATTTATGTGTATTTTTACTAGTTGAAACTCTTCTCATTCTTTTTAAGAACCAAAATAGTCAACTCAGTATTCTTTCATGTGTTAGGAAGTTGAGGAGTATTGTAAGCTTAGCCAAAATGTAACCATTACTTTTCAAGTTCACATGATTTAATTATGTTTGATGAATGTTTTAATGAATTTTTTAATTACTTATTTGTATTTTGAGACTAATTCAAACAAAGATCATCCAATGCTTTAGAAATTGTTTATCCTCCTTTTATGTATATATATCTAGTTATGAATCTAAAACAAATGTAGTAAGAAAAGTTTATTATGGTGAATATTTTCCAATCCATGCATGTTTGTTGTAAGTATGATTGTTGGTCATGTTCTCATCTCCGAGTCTCGTATGGTATATGTTTAGGATCTAGATGGTTGGGTGTTGCTAATATTTTTTGGGATGTATGCTGGGATCATGGTGGTGCATTTTGAATATTAGGTTAGGATCTCATTTTATCTCCTTTGGTTATGTCTTTATCATGTTGTAATCTTCATCTTTTTATAATGGTACTATTTTTTCATCACTATATATTGAAAATTGTGTATCCATGTATTTTTTAGGATGTAGGCATGATTTTTTAAATTTATTTGTAAAATTATATTTGAATCAAAATATACATTGAAAAGAGAAATTTCATGAAAATATTGCTTGAAATTTTACTAAAAAATAAACATAGTAAAATTGTAAGCTTTTTTATTAAAAAAAATGATCATTAGAAATATATTGGTGAACAATTTTTATATCCATATTTTTATAGTAAACAGATAAGAGAAAAAATGTTCTTTTGCAACCTTTTTCATATACCATAGTTGTGTTGATTTGAAATTTTAGGTTCTACCACTTTTGATATTATCCATTTTCTATTATGGATTTTTTGAACTTATTGGACATTCTTTTACATCCTCTTTATATTTCATATTAGAATTCTAAAAAATGTTAATATTTGAGCAATTTATTATCATTTCAATGTAAACTATAAAATATGATTACAAGGTCACAAAATGATGGTACAAAGGATTCCATTTCTTTTTCAAAAAATATTTAACACATTCTATTATTTTATATAAGATGGTATCATTTACATGTATCTTACAATGGTTTTCATTTTTTTTGGTTATAAATAATTTTTTTTATTTTTCATTAATATGTGGACAATATAGGTTGTTGTACAAATAGATCCTCTTGTATTTTAAGTTTTTCTATCACATTGAATATGTTTTAATGGTTTTTTATATGTTTATTAGTGATTGAAAAAATGAAATTGTTTTTTACATGTTGGTTAGTTTGCTACACAACTTTGCTAATTGATGCACAAGTGTGGTTATGGTTGATGTTTATGTTGTTGTGTAAGTAAAATAACCAAATGTTGGTATGAATGAGGTTATTTCCTATCTAGTTAATGGGGGGACCTAATCACATGTTAACTTAGGAGCATGTTAGCTATCCTTATATCCTAGGTGGCATGCTAGAAGTTTTCTTATAATGGGACCATGTCTCATTATTTATTGTTAGTAGCATATGTTATTTAAAAGTTTCTCTAGGACTTTTTTATTTTGTATTAAGCATTTAATGTTTGTATCAAGGGTAGTTGTCATGTACATGTGTGTGTGTGTGTGTGTGTGTGTGTGTGTGTGTGTGTGTGTGTGTGTGCATGTGTATATATATGTATTTATACACATATCTATGTGTGTATATACACATGTATATATACACATATCTATGTATGTATATACACATGTATATATACACATATCTATGTGTGTATATACACATGTATATATACACATATACATGTATGTATGTATGTATGTATAGACATGCACATACACATACACATACACATACACATACACATACACATACACATACACATACACATACACATACACATACACATACACATGCACATATACATATACACATATATACATACACATAACATGCACACACTTGATCATCTATAACGATATAGTCATGATATTAATTTATTTTTATATTAGTCTAATATATGATTTGTGATTTATTTGAATATTTTGGTCAACCTTTATGTGTCTAGTGTTTGTATCATTCACGATTCATTAAAAATGTCTTAGAAAAGAATGTAATACTAGGAAAACATTAAACATTAAAATAGTTTTAATAAGAGTATCAAGTAGTTCTTGTATTAAAAAAAAAGGTGTATCATCCTCGAAAATAATCAATAATGTATTAAAATATCTTTGAAGTTGTTTCATTCATATAAAATCTATTAACCATTTTTAAAATGACACATCTATTAAACATTAGACTATAGACAACTAAAGAATGGAGTTGGGGGCTTGCTCTAGGATTGGTCCTCTAATTGTGTTTGGGATTGGTCCTTCAGTTGTGTTTGGAATGGTTCCTCTAGTAGGTCTCTCTGTCTCTCTTGATTGTGTTGTATGTGGGTGGGTGAGAGGTGAATTGTTCCTTTGAGGTTGGGTCTACAGGGATTCTAAATTGTTCCTCCAAATTCTATAGAGGGGGAACAGGGAGCTCTTGTTCCTCCAAATTCTATAGAGGGGGAATAGGGAGCTCGAGTTATTGAACCTACAAATTGAAGGTTATGTTGGGGGTGGGGGCATGTTATGTACAAAATCTGATTTCACATCATGGTATTGACACATCGATGGGCTCAGTGGGAGAGGTACAATTACTCCTAGGAGAGCTCATTGCTCCTCTAATTGGCTGGACATGGATCTATGTTCATATGGTGGGAGAGAGACAATTACTCCTAAACTCTGATTTATTTGTGTGGAGGAGGAATAGAGTGTGCAGTTGTAGCATGCGGAATGGCTAGGGTTACGTTTCCCCCCTTACTTCCTAGTTCATGAAAGCCGTGTCAATCCATGCAACGATGATCAGGTGGTCATCGGGATCCCGATCATTTGTCATTCAATTAGCTTGTTCCCGGATAGAGAGCTGAACCAATACCAATCCCAGGTCAAATCAGAGATAATTCAAAGATGTATTGACATGAGAGGGTCATACCCTACTATTATAAGGGGTTCTATTGGTAGCCCTTTATAATAGTAGGCAGATCTAATTTGATTTTTTCTCGGGCCTAGTCTATAGAGCCTATAGTTTAGATCCATGCGTAATGTATTGACCAATGGAATCCTTGCTCTAGCATAAATTCAGTTTCTAGAGATTAGCATCCAACATAGCATGGCAAGCGTACCCCTTGGTAACCTAGACTGGTGACTCATAGGGGGGCTAAGTGCCTAGATTTCCTCATGTTTCGACCAAGGTGTTCATGGGGATCCTTAGTCCATTGTGTTTGGTGTGATGCATTGAGGATGTGGCGATATATCACTTCAACCAAAAAGTAACCTACCACACTGACCTATAGTTACCAATCATTACACAAATGAGAAGGAACAATTAGCCCCAGTCAATCATCAGATAACGTTGAGACATGTTACATAGATAAGATCCTATATCCACCCACCCCCATACCCTCCCTTTCTATAGTTCTAGGGCAAGATACCCTCATGTTAATCTCTCCTCCTAATGTTCCGTGTAGGGTGTGTTGTCTAACTATAATCCCTAGTCCCCTGCATCACTTTCCACTCCATATAATTTTAGGTGAGCCCATAGAATTGTAGGGCTTGACTGCAGTTCATTACTAAAGCCCAACCAAATTGTAGGGGGCCCTCCTCCCCCCACCCCTTATTATAGTTATCCTATTATAGTTATATTTGATTACAATTTTGAATGGTGTCTACTAATTTCTAGATATGTGAACATGATGAAAAAATAGTACTTTTAAAATTCTTCTTTTAATTTAAAAAAATAAAATAAAATACATCTCTTATAAATTAAAAAATAGAATTTGTTGTCCTAAATATGCGGGTAGATGAAGAACATTATATGCAACGTAGTCATTATCTTCAATTCCACATCTGGCAAAAGACGCACCTCAATCGCCTGGACGCTTAGCACAACGATCTAGCTCTAAAGGTAAAGTAAAATAATTCAATTCAAATATCTTTGCTACTTATATTGTAATTGGGTGGAATCACGAAGGAAAACCATTGCAAAATTTGTTGGAAGTGACTTAACTCTGAGAGGGGGGTGAATAAGAGTCAATTGGAAATTTGACTTAATTGGCTTAGTTTAAGATTCTTCTAAACTGTATCATTGACAATAAATCAATCTTATAAAATCATGTAAGCATGACCAATCAATATGGGCAAAGCGAATAATCATATAATGCTTAACTGAAACTGACTTTACATAAAGAGACAAACTTGAACTTCTAACACATTGCAACATAAACTTTGTAACTGTGAACAACAACTTTGAACCTTAAACATTGCATTTAATATGAAATGATTTAGACCAAGATAACAAATGAAATGCAGAAAATTAAGACAAGGCAAAAGCATTAGAGAAAACTAATGAAACATATTAGAAACATTAGACAGAAGACACAAAATTTTCATGAGTAGAAAACCCCCTTGGGGTAGAAAAACCACTCGGTAAAATATCCTTTTATTATCTCAAAGAGCACCACCTCTGTTACACTGAATTTAGAAGTATTAAACTTCAAGGAGCACTAACCCCCATATCTCATACTATGTCAAGAAATGTCAAGTTACAAACACTGATAAATTTATAATTGTACAATGATTTTGCAACTACAAACTTGTCAGTGACTGATCAAGTTTACTAAAGAGATATTCAATAATGCCAATTACAATTCTCTATAATCAAAATCAGAGAGTACATATTTCAATCTCTATAAGACTTAAATCCCTGGAATACAATAGAGAGAGATAACACACTTTATCAAAAAAAATCAATTTATAAACCCTCTATATCTGTGAAAGATTTATGCTTTGTTTTGAAAGAAATTCTCTATCATGAAAAAAACTCTATCCAAAAAATATCTTTTAAATAGCCAGTGTTGTCTGAAACAAAGTTTTCAACTGTAACCCTTCTTTCTTTCCGTAATGCAACCCTAGTCTTTCAAAATAAAACCTTTTTCATTTTTCATTTTGAAAATAAAATAAATAAAACCCTTTACATTTTTTGTTTCTAAAAAGAATTTCAAAATAAATCCTTTATTTTATTTGTTGTGGTTGCATTTTTAATAACTGAAACTCTTTTCCTTTTTATTTTATTTTAAAAAAGCCAGCTTTCAAAACAAACAAAAAACAAAATATGAGATACCAGATTCTTTCCTTTCATTTAGGAAACAGTATTATTTGTAGATATAAAAAAAACTAAGTATAGACAATTGAAAAATCTTTACAGAATCCAAACAAACTTAGCCACGAAAACAACCATTGAAATCTTCAAAAACCAGTAGTATGAAATAGTAAAAAATCATATCAAGAAACAAAAACACAAACTTCCTGTAACAACCAATAGGATCTTCATAGCGACATCCCTAATAGAAACTTGTTTGATCCTTAAGCTTCCCTAAATAATTTTTCAAATAATTTTGAAATTGCATAAACTTTTCAATTCCGGCTAGATATGATAAGAATAATATCTCAAGCACTTGCGGGGCTCAGGGCTTGCAATGAGCAATCAAAAACTTGATGAACAAAGTTTGCTATCATATATTAGATAAAATGCACTTCCAACAAAGACTAATGTATGGTGGAGCCCACAGTGGTTTGTACCTAGTTAATATTTTTCACTTAAAGCCTGACAAAACATACACCAACATCCCAAAGTCATTTTGAATCCGTAGCATTCATTATGCCATATCATAGGATCCATGGAAGGTATCTTTATGTTTGCATTAAGGCCTAATTTAGAATGAATGTATAGTCACAAAAGTGTGACCTTTTAAAATAAAAAATATTTGTTACCTTTTTAAAGATAATATCACTATAAAAGTGACTTTTGTATCCTTGCGGTCTGTCATTATTCAAACCAAATGTGAATTTGAATAACATAAGAAAAAATATACTCAGTTCTACTGCATTATGAATATCTACAAATGATAAACATCTGTAACAAAAATAACCAATTTGGATGCCAAATGGTATAACAAAACCCAATATAAATGCTCTCTTTTTGTCATCAAGAAAACTAAGGGGCAACAAACTCCCCCTTTGTCCTTGATGGCAAAAATCATGCCATCATTGACTTGTATGTCAAAATCACCACTGAGATATATCAGAATATCAAAGGACTAGAAATAAACAATCCAAGTGTTTGTATATGAATAATGAGAATCTGCTGAAAAGAATATAACAAACATTGTGAAGTCATAAAATAAAATCCACCTGTCCATAGTACCACAAAATATACCAAAATGCCACTATAACAAAGTATGCCATTGTAACCAAGTATGCCACTGTACCAGAATAGATCACCAATACCAAAAATGTAGCAAGTCAAACCACTCAGATACTCAGAAATTAAGAGATGCGATATGTCAATGATGTAGAATTCTTCTTCCCCTTTTTGTCTCAGAGACAACAGGAAAAGTAGCTGAGTGCTGCTGGTGGAGAGCAAAGCTCCCCCTAAATAAATATATTTTCAAACAATAGAAGATTGAGAGAGGACTCCCAATCTGGTTTTAAAGCGTTCAAATGCTTCTTTAGATAATACCTTAGTAAAAATATCTGCTACCTGGGAATGCGTAGAAATGTAAAGCATTTCAACCTCATTATCTTGAACCCTTTCTCGTAGAAAATGATATTTAATATCAATGTGTTTGGTATGAGAGTGCATAATTGGATTTTTGGCAATATTAATGGCACTAGTGTTGTCACACAAAATAGTAAGTGGTTTTGAAACAGTAACACCCCTATCACTTAACTAATAAAAAATCCAAATAAGTTGTCGTATTGCTGCTATATATTCAGATTCAGCCATTGAAAAAGTGACACAATCATGTTTCTTACTATGACATGCAACCAACCTATCACCCAAGAAAAATGCAACACCACTAGTACTTCTCCTTTGATAAAGACGACCAGACCAGTCAGTATTAGTGTAACCAAGCAAAGTAAAGTCTTCACTTCTAGGATAACACAGACCATAATCAATTGTACCTTGAATATACTTAAAGATTCTCCTAACAACATTTAAATGTGCTTGTTAGGATTAGATTGAAATCATGAAACTAAACAAACTACTTGCATTAAATCTGGCCTAGAAGCATTTTAATACAATAAGCTGCCAATCATTGATCTATATTCAGATTGATTTACCTTGGGAGAATCATATATCTTTGTTAATTTACAACATGTCATCATTGGTGTACTAACAGGTTTACAATCTTCTATGTTAACTTTTTAAGCATCCCCTAGGCGTATTTAACCCATGACAGAAATATTCCTTGCTTAAGCTGCATTACTTGCAAACCAAGAAAGAAAGTTAATTCTCCAAGCATTGACATTTGAAATTCAAATGCCATAATCATTGAAAACATTTTAGATAATGAATCATTATTGCATCCAAAAATGATATCATCCACGTATACTTCAACAACCAATATTTCATCTCCTTCAACCTTGACATACAAGTTGTTGTCCACTTTACCTCTAATGAAGCCATTAGATGTAAGGTGGGCATCCAACCTGGAATACCAAGCTCAAGGAGCTTGTTTAAGGCCATAAAGAGCCTTTTTCAATCTGTAAACATAATTAGGCTTATCTGTAGAAAAAAAACCTTCAAGTTGTGCCATATACACTTCTTTCTCAAGATAGCCATTCAAAAACGCAGTTTTAACATCCATCTGGTATACTTTAAATTTTTTTTAAAAGAGTATGCAAGAAATTCTAATAGACTCAAGTCTAGCTACAGGTGCAAAAGTTTCACCAAAATCTACACCTTCTTGTTGTGCATAACCCTTGCAAACAAATTGTGCTTTGTTTCTGACAACTATACCAGATTCATCAAGTTTATTCCCGAATATCCATTTTCCTCCTATCACATTTTTACCATCTTCTCTAGGTACTAATTCCCATGTCTGATTTTTCTCTATTGAATTAATTTCCTCTTTCGTAGCATCTAACTAGCAGTTATCATTCAAAGCATCAGAAACAATTTTCGGTTCAAAATTTGTTACCAGAGAATAATGCTCTACCATTTGAGCTTGTTCATCAGTTTTTGCTCTTCTTCTAGTTAAGATCCCTACATATTTGTCACCAATAATCTGACTTTGAGGATGTCTTTTAGTAATGACTCTGGAGGGTGCATGTAGAGGAATTTATGTTTTCGGACTTGATGCATTTTCCTCATTTGTTATTTCTACTTCAACAAGATTAGGAGCTCGATCAAGTCTTATTGGAGTATCCTCCTCAACATCCTGTATATCATCACTAAGAAGCAATTGCTCATCAAATCTCACATTAACTGTTTCAACAATTTTATTTAGCCTATTATTGAAACATTTATAGGCTTTGCTATGAGTGGAATATCCAAGAAAGATACCCTCATCAATTTTAGTATCAAAGCTTCCTAGATTCTCTTCATCTCTCTTAATATAACATTTGCAACCAAAATTTTTGAAGTATTTAATAGAAGCAGCCTTACCATACTAGAGTTCATATGGAGTAAAAGTGGAATTTACCCTGATTTGCAAACGGTTTAGAATGTAAACAGTTGTATGAACAACTTCTTTCCAATATCTGTCTGGCAGATTTGCCTTATTGAGCATTGTGAGAGACATTTCTTTAACAGTCATGTTCTTTCTTTCAACCACCCCATTTTGTTGACATGTCTGAGCAGCAGCATATTGCCTCTTTATGCCATGTTTTCTGCAACAATCTATAAACTCTTGTGATGTAAATTCAGCACCTTTGTTAGATCTTAAACACTTAAGCTTTAAATCAGATTCTCTTTCTACCATTTTTTTGAAAATTTTTGAATCTATCAAATGCTTTTGATTTATGCTTAAGAAAAGTAACCCAAACCATTCTTGTATAATCATCAACAAAAAACATAAAGTAGCTTAGATTTAAAGGATACTTTTATTTTTTTACCTTTTGGAAACTCCTTACACACAGAGTTTGATGGTTTACTCAACATAGGTAAACCTCTAACATTTTGGTTCTTTCTGATTCGAACCAGATTCTCAAAGTTCACATGTCCCAAGCACTTGTGCCATAACCAATTTTCCTCTACTTGACTCATAAGACACGTGCGTTCATTGTTTTCATAGTTAGTGGAGTCAAGAAAGTTGTAAACATTGCCAATTGTTCTCAAACAATCAACAATAATTTTACCAGATTTATTTTTGATAGCACAACCTTGAGAACCAAAGGATACACTATAACCACTATCACAAATTTGACTAACACTTAACAAGTTGTGTTTTAATCCTTCTACGAAATAAACATCATGGATTGGAGTGTAATCATTCAACAGTAATACCTTTACCTCTTACATTAGCTCCTGAACTGTCACCAAATCTTACAAAACCTCCATCAAATTCTTCCAGATGAAGAAACTTACTTTTGTCTCTTGTCATATGGTGTGAACATCCACTGTCCAACACCCATAATGATTTCTTATTTGATTGAAATTCAGTTTGCACTAACATTGATTTCTCTTTGCTAGGTACAAACTTAGTTTTCCACACCTTATCAACATTTATCTTTGATTTGCACTGAGTAGAGGTATTTGCAAAGGTGTTACATTTGACACACTTCACAGTGTTTGGAAAGCCACAGGCTTGTTTCTGTCCAAACATAGGGGTTCTATGTAGCAAAAATCTTCAAGCATTAACCTTATGGCCAAACTTATTGCAATAAAAGCAATAGCCATGAAAGAGGCCGAATTTAAATGGTCTCAGTATGCGGTAAGCTTGAAATTGTTTTTTGTTTGCAATCTTAGTGGTATATTTTGATGATTCAGCCTTTTCAAATTCTACATCAGTCAAGTTCTTGTGTTGTTTTGGCTTTCTCAAAATATCATTTAAATGCATTGTACTTTCATACTTTTCTAACTAGCAATGCTTCAATAGCATCTGAGAGTTCAGATTCACTATCAGGTTCTTCTTTTTTTTCTACTTTGAAAGCAGTCTGTTTAGAAGTGGAAGGATTGATACCAGTCCTCATTTCATAGGCTGTAAGTATGCTTTGTAGGTTATCAAGAGACATAGTAGAAAAACTCTTCTTCTCTTCTAAGGTTGAAACGTTAGTTTCAAATTTGGGCAAAAAATTTTGAATGACCTTTCTTACAACATCTTTTTCATCAATAGTTTCACCAAGACCTCTTCTAGAATTCACAACTTCATCAATTTTGAGAAAGTAACTTGCAACATTCTCATCTTCTTTCACTCTCAAAGACTCAAACTGATTCTTTAACTTTTGCATCTCCTTGATAAAAAGTTTCAAGTTTGTTACATATCTCATGGGCAAATGAACAATGTATAACCTTAACAAAGACATCCTTTGTAAGACCACACAAGATAGCATGCTTAGCTCTGGCATTTAATTCATATCGTGTCTTTACATTAGGATATGTGGGAATAGTAGTAGGAACAACATAATTTATGGTCACAGTGTTCCATACATTAAGATCAACAGTAACCAGGTAACTTTCCATCCTAATCTTCCAGAACGCATAATCTGTGCCATCAAAAAGAGGTTCTCTAGAAAGTGAACCACCTTCTTGTGAATGAGACATTATAAAACTTCTAATTGACCAGGAACAATCTCTAGGATAGACCTATATGGAGGGACACTATGCTATGATACCACTTGTTGGAAGTGACTGGACTCTGAGAGAGGTGGGGGGGCTGAATCAGAGTCAATAGGAAATTTGACTTAGTTGGCTTAATCTAAGATTCTTTTAAACTAGATCTTTGACAATAAATCAATCTTATAAAATCATGTAAGCATGACCATTCAATATGAGCAAATTGAATAATCATATAATGCTTAACTGAAATTAAATTTACATAAAGAGACAAATTTAAACTTCTCACACATTGCAACATAAACTTTGTAACTATGAACAACATCTTTGAACCTTAAATATTGCATTTAACATGAAATGATTTAGACCAAGATAACAAGTGAAATGCAAAAAATTAAGACATGGCAAAAGCATTAGAGAAATCTAATGAAACAGATCAAAAACATTAGACACAAGACACAAATTTTTCATGAGTGGAAAAGCCTCTTGGGGTAGAAAAACCACTCGGTAAAATATCCTTTTATTATCTCAAAGAGCACCACCTCTGTTACACTGAATTTAGAAGTATCAAACTTCAAGGAGCACCAAACCCCATATCTCATACTATTTCAAGAAATGTCAAGTTACAAACACTGATAAGTTTATAATTACACAATGATTTTGCATCTACAAACTTGTTAGTGATTGAACAAGTTTACTAAAGAGATATTTAATAATAACAATTACAAGTCTCTGTAATCAAATTCAAAGAGTACAAATTTCAATCTTTGTAAGACCTCAATCCCTGGAATACAACAGAGAGAGATAACACACACTTTATAAAAAAAATTCAATTTATAAACACTTTGTATCCGTAAAATATTTATGCTCTATTTTGAATCAAGTTCTTTATCTTTGAAAAAACTCTATCCAAAAAATATCTTTCAAATAGCCAGTGTTGTCTATAACAAAGTCTTCAACTGTAACCCTCGAATAGGGTTACCAAACCCTAACTAGGGTTTGCTAGACAACCAAAAAACCATCTTTCAGTTTGCAAAAAATTGAAAATGAAAAATATAATATCTTTTTCCCAAATGAACAAAACCCTTTATGTCCTTCGGTTTCTATTTTCTAGAAAATAAAACAGTTTCCTTCTCTTTTATTCTTTTCTGGAAAAAAAAAGTTTTGATAATGAAAACCCTTCTTCCTTTTTCAAATTCAACCCCAGTCTTTCAAAATAAAACCTTTTCATTTTTTGTTTTGAAAAGAAAATAAATAAAACCCTTTAAATTTTCTATTTCTAAAAAGAATTGCAAAATAAAAATTTCTCTTATTTGCTACGGTTGCATTTTTAATAAATGAACTTTTCCTTTTTTTTTTTTAAATGCCAGCTTTCAAAACAAAAAAAACAAAATACGAGATACCAGATTCTTTCCTTTCATTTGGGAAATGATATTAACTATAGATATAAAAAAAAAAACTAAGTATAATCAGTTTAAAAATCTTTACAAAATCCAAATGAACTTACCCACGAAAACCACCAATGAAATCTTCAAAAACTAGTAGTATGATATAATAAAAACTCATGTCAACAAACCAAAACCGAAACTTCCTGTAACGGCCAATAGGATCTCCATAGCGGCAGCCCTAAACTAGGGTTTTCAAAATAACTTCAAGTGATAGAAACTTGTTTGATCATTAAGCTGCCCTAAACAATTTTTTGAATACTTTTGCAAACTACATATAGTTTTCAATTCCGGCTAGATATGATAAGAATAATATCTCAAGCACTTACATGGCTCAAGGCTTGCAATGACCAACATCCCAAAGTTATTTGACATATGTAGCATTCATTATGCCATATCATATAGTACACGTAAGGTATCTTTATGTTTGCATTAAGGCCCGATTTAGAATGAATGTATAGCAACAAAAGTGTGACCTTTTAAAATAAAAAATATTTGTTACCTTTTTTAAGATAATATCACTATAAAAGTGACTTTTGTATCCTTGCAGTCTGTCATTATTCAAACCAAATGTGGAAAATATATACTTAGTGCCACTGCATTATTTATATCTGTAAATGATAAACATTTGTAACAAAAGTTTCCAATCTAGATGCCAAATGGTATAACCAAACCTAGTATAACTGCCCTCTTTTTGTCATCAAGGACAACTAAGGGGCAACAATAATTAGGTGAAATCACAAAGGAAAACCATTGCAGAATCATGGGCAATACCACTTTGGCCTCTAAGAGTGCAAAGTTTTAATCAATGCAAATCGAGGCCTAATGAAATGGCATGAATGCATTTGGATGCTTAGTAGCTTTTGAAATTCCTTAAATGAACAACTTTGGGTTGAATTTGTCCAAGTTGTCTCCCCATAAAGATGGGTCAAGGTGCATTGTAAGGATTGGAATATCAAGTTCAATACATGCAAGAATTGAGAACCTGCCAAGATTTACTAGCTTATCCATTTGTCAAACCAGTGCTATCACAAAGTGGTTAAAGTCTCAAGGATTCTTTGAAAATTATCCCCATTTGCAATAGTAAGGGTACACTATGATATATATTAATCTACAAATCAAAGTTTACCTTAATAGCTTTCTAAGGAATGCAACCAATTTGTGGGAACCATAGACTGACTTTAAATCCTCCTCTACCATCTAGCCTAGCATTTCAAATAGGGTAAATAGAATATTATGAAATTTAAACATGTTATAGTCCAATTAGGGAAACAAATGAAATCTGAGTAGGGTTAATGGTATTTATTCTTACAATCATTAGGTCATTCCTGGTGTTTGCATTAAGAAAATATTTTTTTCCATGCACTTCTAAGACCTCCTTACATGCGTGTTCTTGCCAGTCCCGATGTATTCCGAACAAAGATTGTTATAGTTTCTTGTCTAGCTATATAGAAAGTTCTGCATTCAACAATTATTTCATCTGCTATCATGTGAATGTTCTTCTACACTTTTTCTCCTTGCTCCTTGTTGGTATTCATCATTAGTCCAATTATTGTTGCATGTTCTCTTTTTAGGAAGAAACATGTTTGAGTTGGATGCAACCTATTGGTTTTAGTTTTGTAATATTTTCTATTAAGCATCAATATTAACCATTTTGTGATTTCTTTTATTTTAATATGTGTCGAGTCTTTAGTGACTTTAATGAGACAAGAGCTCACTTGGCAATTCCTTCTTTACATATTCTAGAAACTTGTCTCTTATACTTCATAGACTTGACAACATGGCATTTCATTCATTTTTTTGTAAGTGATAAAGGGGAGTGTTTGACTTGCCTCTTTGCAATACTTCAATAGTAATTACATGCTCAAGTCAATTACAAGTAAACTTGATATCCAATCTATTCAATAGCACCCTGTAATCGCCATTACCTTGCATGTCCTTCCCTGTTAACATCATGGGAAATTGTTGATGCGGTTGATCAAACCTATTCATATAGTCTTTATTTTCTTCTCCATTCTATTCAATGTGTAAAAAGTAGAATAGTGCTATCTATTCTATAAAAATTAGAGCAGTGTTACAAAATTCTGGTAGAACTTTAATTAAACATTTATCAAACTTTTCAACCATTCTCATTAGTAACATCTAAAGTATTTCAGAAGCTTTTGGAAGGATCAAATATATAGTCATAAAACTCAAGAAATAAAAAATATCTAGTGCATAAGTAGAATCCATACTTTCTTTTCCGATGATCATAATCGTAAAACTTACCATATATATTTATATATGGTATGTTCTAAAAAATATCATTACTCTACAAATTTTGCAAATATGAACTTTTAATCATATATTCATATTCTACTCTTTCAATCTCCTTTGATGAATTTATCCATAGGCCAGAAAGTTTGCAGATTTCCAATAACGTAAAACTTCTCATCTCTGTTGACTGCTCATGGGATGTAGGAGTCTAAACTTCTTAGGATTTTAGTCAGCCTACCTTCAATTACTAGCTACTTAGATTTTTTTGCTGGTCATTCTTTAGAGTCTTGCTTTTAGTTTAATGAGATGTTGGCTTCCCTTTCTTTTATATCTTTGTAGCATAGGCTCCAAAAATGTTAGAATGTATGAAACCATTGGTGATTTACTAAAATCAGCATATTTATAAAAAAATGTCAATTTGATCTCGAAAAAGTTCATCATTGTCCAAATAATTTTTTGAAAGGTCATCTGACAATATGACCTAGACAAAAGTAAAACTTGAAGTAATGAATCCCTCAACTATTTTAGGTACAAATCCATGAAGAAGACTTGGCATGCCACTCTTCCAATATGAAACAATTATAACACTTCAAATAAGTAATAAAGATCGTTGCTAGCTTACTTCCATGATTGCAAAGATTTTAATGTAAATTTCATCACCAATTGTATCTAGTCACTGCAACCTTGTACATTGATAAGTTCGGAGGGCTAATAATTCACTTTAAAATGAAAAAGAAAGTTGTAATACTCATGGTAATTGTCACGATCTGTAAGACCTTGTCCTATTTTTAATATGTAAATAAAAGAGTTCCTTTCCATAAGAAACACTTCTCTAGAATATCAAGCTTTGAGCATTTTCATTCTACTAATACCATACTTGGTAGATCTAAGCGCAACAAGATGGTTCTTTGTTTAATGATATCGATGTGATGACTCTTACCAATATGAAATGAGTGGAAGGCCTTTGCAAATTCCTTAACAAGTATGTAGTGATACAATTGATTTCCATAAGTCCAATGTTGCTCTTGGTACTTTCTTGACGTCATTTCCTATAAGAAATCAGCTACTCCTTTTCTGTCATGGTATGAAACCCATAGAATTGAAAAAATCAAACACATATTCTCGATGTCCTTGATACACAATCTCACCTCTAGACAAGATTTGTCATCAAATAGATCATATGTTTCATGACCAGGCTGCAAAAGAGAAATCAATATTTTCCCATCAAGAACATAAACAATTTGGTGCAAACACTTAATAATTTGGTATGCTGTAGCATTGTCCAACCTTATTGAAATTTCATCTATAAGCAAGGATTTGGAATGAGCAACTAGCATTTCCACTACTTCTGACAAGAGATTCCATCATGCATTTTATTTTGTGGGTTTTTTTTATAGATTTGTGTTGTGATGAAGTGGCAATCCAATTCCATTGATTACTATCAACTTGTAGTATCATAGATATCTATGATAATAAAAAAAGCTTCATTTAAATATTGTCAAGACATAAAATTTAATGCACCAATCTATACAAAAGAATAGTTAAAAAAATCACATAATCAAAGATTATTCATTTTAATATAATTATCAAAGTAAAAATTATTAATGAATGAGAACACTATATAAACTTTTGATCTAGCATTATAATGCTTTTTAGAGTATTAATGAACACTATCCATTCATGCCATAATATTTCATTTAACAACTACAAAAATCCCATGTCAAGCTCAAGAATCTGTTAACTATAAGCCCCAATATTTTTAGATCTACTTTTTTTATGTTGTTAATAGATTGAAGCAGCAACTATAAGGAGATTGGTTCTGATTTGTCTCATTTTAAAAAAAAATCTTGAAGCAACTGCTACTTCTCACCCCAAGTATGTCCAGGTATTTGCTATTCATGTCATTATTTTTGCACAAGATGGGATTTCCATGTTATATTATTTTTCTTATTTCCAGATATTAGGAGTAGCTTGGTGATCATAAACCACTTATCAATAGTTACTATCAACAAAGAAAGGTAAATTCATTTTTAATTCATCTTTCAGAACATCAGTTTCATATATTTTCAATTACTAAAAACTAAATTTGTAAACTCTATTGATGTTTTTGGTTTTATGGTCATGATAAAACCAAAAAAATTTGTAAATATTACCATACAAAAATTGTACTCTCTAACATATTAGCTTACAAAAATTGTACTCTAACATATTAGCTTACACATATTTTTCTCTCAGTGTAATCCTAGTTAATAACATGTTAGAGTCTTCATTTCTCCTTAACTTTCATTACAGAACATCTTTAGTATAATTTACTAAATCAAACGTGCATTGTCACTGATATTGAAATGATTCAAAATCACCGATAAAAATATTTTGATGTGGCGATGTGCAATAAATGTATATCAATGTAGAGATGGTGAAGCCGAAGATTATCAACAGAACTCTTAATCTTGAGGACCATTAACAACAGAATTCTTAAATGTTGATGACCATCAACAATAGTTGTCTTAGTGTTGATGACAACAGAGCTCTCATAGGATACACGGCTATGAAGTCAGGTCTTCATTTCCTGGCTTGCTCTGTAACACGTGGAGCTCTCTTCTCCATGTAACAAAACTACTTGAAAACTCATGTACCCATCTAACGGAAAGCTAATAGAAATTATCAACTTTGAAAGGTCTATAATATCTACAGCTATAAATGTTCTGTTAAATGTTATATAAAATTTTTTAAATTTTGTTATCAGAATGTAGGAAACCAGAATTCAGAATGTAGAGCAAAATTCAGACTGTATTATTATGGAATATGATCCTAAACATCCTCATAAAATTGAAATGCTGACCAGGGGTTCTCGTAAACTGATTAGCAAACAATAACAGCAAAAAGAAGAAATTGCAAAAAGAAATCAAAATTCAGAATAAAAAACAAAGCGCTTTGGTTTTTTGGAATTGCACACACCAATATCTTTATTGAAGCTTAATTAAAAAATTACATAGAGGCTCTATATATAAAGAATTTGCAATCTACAAGAATTAATTATAATTGCAGTTCTAAATATATTCCTAGCATTGCATGGAAAGCTACTAAGGCTTTCAAACTAAAAAAAGCAAACTACTCCCTTAATTAAGAATACAATAAGTGCATGCATAGCATGCTTTATTTACTAAAAAAACAATCATGCAAAAAACAAAACTAAAAATAGTCCTAAGGATTAATGCATGTTGGAGTACATGCTTTATTTGCATGAATAAACAAAAAACTATTAACTAAATTAATCTAGCTGCATGCTAGAGCAGCATCAGTTATCAACATACTCCCCCTTGATGCTGAGAGGGCTCACAATCTTATCCTGTAGTGCTATAAACTGAGCTTTCGCAACTGCTTTGGTGAATATATCTGCTAGCTGATCCTGGGTGTTGATGTGCTTCAATTCGACATCCTTCTTCTACACCAAATCTCGTATGAAGTGATATTTCAAATCAAAAGGCTTTGTTCTACTGTGATGAACCCGATTCTTAGCTAACTTGATGGCACTCACATTGTCACAATATATCACTGTAGGCTAAATTTTCTTTTCTCCAATTTCTTCCAAAACTTTTCTGAGTCAAAGAGCTTGTGTACGTGCTGAGGTAATTGCAACATACTCTGCTTCTATAGATGAGAGAGCAACAATAATTTGCTTTTTTGAGCTCCAGGTAATCAAACCAGAACCAAAAGAAAAACAATTTCCAGATGTAGATTTACAGTCATCCATACCACCTTCCCAATCTGAATCACTAAAGCCTACTAGATTGAACTTTTCAGAAGAGTAGTAATGAATACTAAAACTTAAATTCCCTTTCACATACCTCAAAATCCTCTTGGCTGCCTTCATATGTATTTCAGATGGATTTGTTATATACCTTGAAACAAGTGAAACTGAATAGGCAATATTAGGCCTCGTGTGGATTGGAAACATCAACCTCCCCACAATACTTATGTAAGCTGTATCATCAACTAAATCAGCACCATCATCTCGACATAACAAAACTCCATGAGAACTTGGAGTGGAGGCAGGGTTACAATCAGTCATATTAAATTTCTTCAGCATATCTTGTGCATACTTTGTTTGACAAATGCAAATCTCATCCTTACTTTGATAAACCTCCATTCCTAGAAAATATTTCATCAGACCAAGATCTTTCATCTCAAATTCTTTCATCATAGCAGCTTTCAATTCATCTTTCATCTTATAACTACTACCCATATACAAAACATCATCAACATACAAACTTATGATGAGGATATTAGTACCTTCTTGTTTGTAGTATAGGGTAGGATCACTCTTACTTCTCTAGAAGCCATTCTCATGAAAGTATCTGTCAATCCTGGCATACCACACTCTTGGTGCTTGCTTGAGGCCATACAAAGCCTTCTTCAACTTGTAGACATAATTATCTTTTCCTTCCACTTCAAAACCTTGTGACTACTCCACATATACTTCCTCTTCTAAGTACCCATTCAAGAAGTCACTTTTCACGTCCATATGATGTATGCTCCACTTCTTCTGAGCTGCTAATGAAATCAGCATTCTTATGGTCTCTTGTCTTGCTACTGGTGCAAATGTCTCTTCATAGTCAATTCCATACTTCTATGTGAATCCTTTAGCAACTAATCTTGCCTTGTGTCTTTCAACACTCCCATCACTGTTAAACTTGGTCTTGTAGACCCATTTGGTGCCAATCCTTTTTTTGTCATGTGGAAGTTTTGTTAACTTCCAAGTGTCATTCCTGTGAATGGAATCCATCTCTTCTTCCATGGCTTTCACCCAAACCTCATTAGTACATGCATATTGAAAACATGATGGTTCAAAATCAGCCTTGGCTAAAAAAGAAAAATTCACTGTCTCACCTATTGGGTTTTCATCATGTACTTGATTTTCACTCTTCTGGTAGATATCACTCAATCTCCTTACCTTCCTTGCAGAACTTGGAGAAGAAGCTGGACTTGAACTTGGTACTAAAGAACTTGATGAAGGATTGCTTGGTGGAGTTAAACCACTAGATATAGAAACATTAGTTGGCTGCTCATGATCAATATCAGCAATTATATCATCATTCAAAAAAGATTTTGGCTTCTCAACATGGCCTTTTTTATGACCATAAACTCCCCCTTCATCAAAAAACACATCTCTTGAGACCATAAGCTTGCTAGTGAGGGGATTATACAATCTATAAGCCTTGCTTTTCTCACTATACCCAATAAAAATACACAACTCAATCTTTGCATCTAATTTCTGACTATTCTGATCAGGTACATGCACATAAGCCAAACAATCAAAAACTTTGAAATGATTAATATTAGGCCTTTTACCATACCAAGCTTCATAAGGAGTCATCTTTTCTAGTGCACTAGTGGGGCTATGGTTGAGGATGTACACCGCTATAGCAACTCCATCTCCCCAATAAGAATTGTTCAATCCCTTGGTTTGTAACATGCACCTTGCCATTTCAACCACAGTACGATTCTTCCTTTCAACTACTCCATTCTGTTGAGGTGTGTATGCAGTAGTAAGTTGCCTCTTGATGCCATTAAAATCACAAAAACTTTTGAAAGCCTTGGAGCAAAATTCTCCTCCACGATCAGTCCTTAAACATTTGATCTTGCATGCTTTCTCATTTTCCACAAGGGCTTTAAACTTCTTGAATGTATCCAAGGCTTCATCTTTGGCCTTCAAAAAATATACCCAACAATTTCGTGAGTAATCATCAATAAAAGTGATGAAATACGATGACTTACCCAAACTCTTAGTTTGCATAGGACCACATATACTTGAATGAACAAGCTGAAGTGGGTGATGAGCCCTCCATGCATTGCTCTTTGGAAACATTTCTCTTGCATGCTTTCCTTTAGCACAACCTTCACAAACCTCCTTGTGTTCCTCAACCTTGGGCAAACCAGAAACTAATGCATGTGAGGTTAGAAACTTCAAACTATGAAAATTTAAATGCCCATACCTGAGATGCCATAACCAACTTGAATCCTCATAAACCATATTTGCCAAACTATTGTTCTATTCACCAAACCTCAAGGAGAACGTCATATTTCTTGTCATAGGAACAACAGTGATCACCCTATTACCCTTATTCTTATCATAGATAGTACATGTCTTATTCTCAAAGACTACTTTATAATTTTTCTCACATAGCTGCCCAACACTTAACAAATTATGCTTCAATTGTTGAGTATAATAAATCTCATGAATACTCTTTATACCTTCTTTTGTTTGGACCTCCATAGCTCCTTTGGCAGCAACCTCCAATGATTTATCATCACCAAGCTGGATCTTGGATTTGAAACTTCCATCCTTTGTTGAGAACAACTTCTCATTCCCTGTCATATGGTTAGAGAATCTAGAATCTAGGTACCAAACATCTTTACTAGTATTTTCACCCTTGGCATAAGATAAAAATAAGTGCTCAGGAGGATTGTCACTACTTTCTTGAGCATAGTTAGCACTTTTACCTTCTTTCAATCTGCATTCTCTTTCAAAGTGGCCATACCTATTACAATGGTAACATTGAACATTTCTCTCATCAAATCTGCCTCTACCTCTTCCTCTAAAACCACCACTTCCTCTTGAGCCACCTCTTCCTCTACCTCTTGAAGAATTTTGGCTTTGCCCTTTACCTTGGCCTTAATTGATTTTTGCACTACTGCTGCTTGCATCTTCATTTTTTGTGATTAGCAGTTTAGAGGAAAACACTTTCTCTACACCTTCTAGAGAATCTTTCAATCTTTCTTCATGAGACATCAGGGATCCAACTAGTCGATCAAACTGTAGTTTTGTCAAATCCTTGCTTTCTTCTATGATTATTGCTACATGATTCCATTTGGGTGTCAAAGATCTCAACACCTTTTTTTATCAAAACTTCATTGCTTACAATTTCCCCAAGTGTAGCCATTTTATTGACCACATCTTTGACTCTGACACAATAATCACTTATACTTTCAGCTTCTTGCATCCTCAAATTATCTAACTCTCACTTCAATGTCTGAAGCTTGACCACTTTAACTTGATCACTACCTTGGTAAGCTTCTTGTAGAGTCTTCCAAGCATCTTTGGCAGTTGTTGCTCCTGATATTCTTGGAAATAAGCTCTTATCAAGAGCTATCTGAATGTGAAACAAAGCTTGAGCATTCTTTTTCCTTGCTTCCTTTCTAGCTATTTTGTCATTGGTTGTAAAGGCATTGCAATCAGCTGGCTCTTCATAACCCGATTCAATAATCTCCCACAAATCTTTTCCAATAAAAAAGGTCAGCATCTTAATGCACCAATAATCATGATCATTCCCATCAAATTCTAGAACGGGCATATGGTTAGAATTTGACATGATTAAATTTGGCAAAATTCGAACAATAAAACTTTAACCCAAAACAATTTAACCTGCTCTGATACCACTTGTAGAATTTTGAACCTGACCTATCTTCTCTGAACCAACTGATTAGCAAACAATAATAGAAAAATGAAGAAATTGCAAAAAGAAATCACAATTCAGAATAAAAAACAAAGTGCCTTGTTTTTTTGGAATTGCACACACCAATATCTTTATTGAAGCTTAATTAAAAAATTACATAGAGGCTCTATATATAAAGAATTTGCAATCAAGAAGAATTAATAATAACTGCAGTTCTAAATATATTCCTAGCATTGCATGGAAAGCTACTAAGGCTCTCAAACTAAAAAAAGCAAACTACTCCCTAAATTAAGAATACAATAAGTGCATGCACAACATGCTTTATTTACTAAAAACAAATTCATGCAAAAAAACAAAACTAAAAATAGTCCTAAGGATTAATGCATGTTGGAGTACATGCTTTATTTGCATGAATAAACAAAAAACTATTAACTAAATTAATCTAGCTGCATGCTAGAGCAGCATAAGTTATCAACAATAAGATGCATTGCATGCTTTCTCAAGCCGGGTTCATGCTTCTTTTGGAACTGGTGGAGCGGTGTTCTTTTTATAAATGATAAATCTCTCCTCATATACCCAATCTATCCATCTTCATTCAATCCAGACTGTATAATGGCAAGAGCATTAGACCTTCCGCTTCTCATTGTGGCGGGACTGGCCATCTCTTTATACAAGCAAGGTAAGTTTTGTTGCTAACATACTGCGTGTTGTAGATGGATTAATAAGATCTCTAAAACAAACAATTATAGTATGTGTGTCGCAGAAGCAGGAGCAGTTAAATTTGATATACGAAATAGTGCAGGTACATAGTCTGGGCGGCGGGATTACCCGGAGGAGGGCAGTAATTCAACTAGGGTCAAACACAGGTCGTTAATTTGGCGGCGGGTACATAGTCGGCAAGGTTCTGGGGCTGAACCGACTACTCTTTCGATGCGAGCAGGCGAGGAACCTGTCAAACCAGTGACTGCGGCAGCCAACTGAGCTGCACAGTCTTGGGAGCTGTTCCCACCACGTTGGCCAAGTACACCCAGAGCAATCAGGACTACTACGATGTCTCGCAAGTGGATGGCTTCAACATTCCTCTTTCCATCAATTAATATTATAGCCATACTTGATGGCCCTTAAAATTTACAAAGATAACGCGACTTTTGAAGTCAATGAAGTTGTTCCTGTCAAAAACGATACAGCTTTTGAAGCCGCGTCTATTCTTCAGTGCTTCCTTCGCAACTGGAGTAGCGATCGACTGCCTTTAGATAGTAGGGGTGATTATGCTTCATAAAGCTCTTAGCCTATAATAAGACTACGTTGGTAACCACATCCTAGATGTGCCTGCCTCTGTTTCCACCTTTGCCCCTGATGCTGGATCAACTGAAATTGAGTTCACTGCCCCCGCAAAAACTGCCACCTCTGTCTCTGCCTCTACCTTTGTCGGGTCTTGATTGCAAGCTAGAAGGAATGCTAGACGCTTTATAATGGATCATTATGGAATGGGTCCACTCGATCTACCCTATCATTCTATAGGGGATCATAGGGGTATGGCTCTCAAACTAGCTCAGATGTGGGCTATGGGCTTGGTAGGAATGTTGCATGCTATCGATCTGGAATCAAAACAATGGGCTATGACTATATAAATGGCCCTACCATTCTCTAGGGAAAATGTCAGGTCTAAGTGGAGATTTGATTTCCACAAAAAAACTAGAAAGCTTTAACAAATGCTCCATTTTAGGTGGGACCTTCCAAGAAGGGTGAAGCTATAAGGTTGAAGCTACAATAAGAGAAATAAAGAAGCCATGGTCACTATTGGATCAAGGTGGCCACCCACCCTCGTCACTGTCCGTTGCAGATGGGTATGGGTACCTGCTCCGTTTATTTTGAAGGAGTGCTTGCTTCCTTGATTTCTTCTATCTGACCTTATCCTTTTCCGTAACCAGAGTAGGAGTAACTCAGGTACCTAGTAGTCAAGGTAGCTGCAGGTGTTAGGTCCTTGTCGGTAGCATGTACTAGTACTTCGTTCCTTGCATGCCAAGCAGGTATGTGCCTTTGTGTGGTGGGGTAGCATAGGTGGGTAACAGGGGTAGTGTCTACGATATGAACCCAGTGTATTAGTATATGGTCTCGTAGTGTCTTATCTGAGTAGAAGTCCTTTTGGCTTCCTGACCTATGGTGTTCGTAGCAGTGCCTGACCCTCACCACTAAGTTTTTTATAGATCCAGATGGGGATCTGCCCGTGGTACTACATATAGGCCAGGTATTTGTATGTCTAGAAGGGTCTATGTCCATAAATGAGGGTGACTATGGTCGGTCAGTGTTTCTAAGTACAGGCTATCGTAGTGCTTTTTGCCTAGAAGGGGGAGCAGGCCTACTAAGTATAGTGTTCATTCCAACATGGTAAGATAGATACCTCTGTCTAGTAGTCTCTTTGTATTCACCCTATCACTGTGTTTTTGGCCTTTCAGCTATAGGTCGAGTGCTGGTTTGGTACATTGAGGTCAGGTGTCTTTCTAGATAGGTCTCCATTCCATACGGCAAGGCAGGTACTAGGTAAGGAAAGTGTCTCTACTTTGTACCCTATACTTGTGCTCTTAAGCAATCACTTAGACTCTGGATCGGCAAGGTATATATATATATATATATATATATATATATATATATATATATATATATATATATATATATATATATATATATATATATATATATATATATTGGGAGATTGATCTTGGTGTTACTTCTTGTGATTTTCACATGAATAATATTATTTTTTGATTATAATGTTCTTGTATCACTTAAAGTAGTTTGTCCTTGAGGTAGGTTGTATTGAGACAACTCTCTAATTTTATATAGTTCTCATTTATGTTTTTCTAATGTGTTGTTCTAAGGTTCTTGTCACTCATTCAATTTTTTAGATTGATGTTCCATTTCTTGTTATATGTGTCACCTATATATTTTTTCCACATATGTATGGACAATTTTATTAGTATTATCGTTCTTTTAACACACCATTTCATGCTTGTGTCTATTCTAACATTGCTTATTTTTACTTTTCTAATATAAGAAATTTACTAACCCATTTTTTGTTTGTTAATGTTTTTGATTAAAAAATAAGGGGTTTCGAAATGGGCCCTGACCCTTTTACAATAGGATAGATCAAACGGATAGATCAAATAGCACTACAAAACAACAAGAGACAACCAAGACAAACAACAAACAAACAACAAAAGACATCAAAACTTACAAACACCCAACCCCAAGTTAACGTGGTTTAAAGCCAAATTATTCCAAAGATTTTTGTTTCATGGAGCAAGAGTTAACAAGCTCTATGATTTTTCTATTAACCCAAGGAGGAGAACAAGCATTTAAACTTGAAACCAAAGAAGAGGTGTTCATCTTCTCACCATCAATAAAGGCTTTCTCGCTATTTTCAGCCCTTTGAGAAGCCTTGTCATAGCCACCAACAAGTTGCCATTTCTCATTCTTGGGGCAACTGGCACTAGAGTGACCCAATTTACAATAGCAATGGCAAAAAATAGAATCTAGTCTTAAAAAATAACAGGCTGCACCGACACTCCAAACTTGGAGCAAAGAGAATCCTGAGAAGGGAGCTCCATGTTTTTCTCCATAAGCACATGGAGCGAAGAGAAACCTAAGAAGGGAGCTTCATCTTCTCATAATCAATAAAGGCTTTCCCTCTATTTTCAGCCCTTTGAGAAGACTTGTCATAGCCACCAACAAGTGGTCATTTCTCATTCTTGGGGCAACTGGCACTAGAGTGACCCAATTACAACAGCATTGACAAAAACTAGAATCTAGTCTTCAAAAATAATAGGCTGCACCCACACTCCGAACTTGTAGCAAAGAGAAACCTACGAAGGGAGCTCCATATTTTTCTCCACAAGCACACAAAAATGAGCACGGATCAAATGCTTCTTAAATTTTGTGACAGAATCAGTATTAAAATACTATGCAAAATTGTTTGCAATGAGTCAAAAAACTTCCTCATCTCAGAATTCCAAAGGAAGGTATGGCAATTGGACCCACACAAGGAACTTACTAATATCTTCCTTCAAAGGATTAAATCTAGGGGCCCACTGATTAAGGACAAGTCCATTGTGCCCCATAAACCAAGGACTATCTAAAAGGGTCTTGGAGCAATCATCTGAATTTGAAAAGTAGAATAAGAAGAAATTGTTAAGAATAGAAACAACCTCAACCTTACCTCCTAGGTTCCACCTCCCACCCATCCATCTTCCCACGACATCTATGTCTGGACGATTCCCACAAAATTTCCCAACAAGAGAGTTATTGGATTAAGCCTCCATCCTGCAAGAAAGAAAGTCTGGGATATCGATTTCCATCCCATCCTCCATAATCTATGAAGGAACAAAAGACTCGGGGGAAGTAAACATCTCTTCAACCTCAATATCCACACCCGACTGAGGGGTAACAAGATCAAACCCTTCAACTATATCATGTGTAGGAGTGACAGTCTCCAAGCACATCATAGCAGGGGGCAACAGACATGCCACCAACACCAGGAGATGAAACACTAGGGGAATCCATCACACCAATATTGAAAGAAGTCATAATGTCGGAGGAGGCCTCAGGAAGGCTAAGATAACTCACACCCAACAAAACATTATCATTCTACAAGAAAGGAACACAAATCCTAGAAGCATTGGGAGTCCTTCCAAGAGAAAGAGGGGAGACCTCGTCACCCACCACTGTAGGGTCTTTGGGTTGAGGAAGAAGAATTCCCCTCTGAAGGATGAGCCCAAGGCCACCATGATCAAAAAAAGCTCCAATGGGTTTAGAACCTAAAACAGAATGATTCAACAGAACCCTCTATTTTTCCTCTTGTGAAAGAGAAAAGAGGGAAATGTCTTCATCGTCCTTAGTGCCTTACAAAATAGTATCAAGGAGGAGATCCTCCTCCACACCCTCAATGGGATCACTAAACCCACAGCTCCAGTAGCCATGCTATCATCAGAGCAACCACTGATAGTGTTGCAAAGGGCAGTCCTTCCCCAAGCAGGTTGAGAACTAGGTGCCAAAGACAAAGGGCCATCTACATCCTTCCCATCGCTATCATCTGCACCTTCCTCTCCATCATAGGTCGAAGAACACCCACCTACCTCAATGTTGTTGTGGCTAAGGTTTTTGCCTCCTTGGCCTTCCTTGCACGCGTCTTGAGGAATTACGCAAATAATTTAAAATATTATGCTTCTTGACAATATCATATAACGATATATCTTGAGGGTCTTCTTATCTCCCTTCATAACAGGTAGGATCATGATAATAAATGACAGTAGCTTGGATGTGTTTCTCTTGAGTGATTTCATCTTTAGTTTGGATAATTTGACCATGACTTGGTTGAGGACATATTTGAACTTGCTTTGGATTTGTTTGTTTACACATCTCTTGATTTAAGATGAACATAAAAATTTCTTCGATAGTATTGATAGGATTTGAACAATTCATAAATGGATTTCGACTTGAACATAGGCCAATATTCTTGAATAGAATTTCTGGGTATTGATTTTTATGATAGTGTTTGATTTTGGACAAGGATGGGACTAGGAGACTCTTTGATAGGTTGGATAGACACAATATGAGAAGATGGTATTTGATAGGAAGCAATGATTTTAGGAAACTCTAGTTCATGCTTAATATACTCATATTTACAAGATCCTTACATGATGGTACTTGATCTTGGACGGGCATGTTGCTAGAATTTTTATTGTATGGTGCTATTTGTTGGATAGGAATGGCACCATGCGAGTTGTGGATATTCTTGGGAAAAGTAACATCATTGAATTTGTGTGATATATATTCTTCATTTTAATAGTCCTCAATAGAAATATAAAAAGAATTATTTGGATTTTGGTGTGTTTGTAATGTGTATTAATATTTTGGATAGATGGATTGGACATTATATTGTAAGGAGGAAGATGAAGGATATACATAATGTGTGAAATAGATGGAGTGCTCTCATGAACTTGGTCTTGGAAACATTGACTAGACAGAAGGATGTCAAGTTAAGATGGGGTTTCCCTTGTCAACAGAGTCATAGGTTGAGTAATGAAAGCTCACAGAAAGTTTAGCTATAATAATCTCATAATAAAATATATTTTAATTATTATATTCAACTTGATCTACAATACTATCATCATCGTCATTAATAAATTAATTTTTGATTTGATTTGGATAGTAAAATTTCTCTAATGAATTCATAGGATTAGATCTTTCTTTAATGGTGATTTTGGTTTCACATTGGCTTCACTAATGTAATGTTGACTAGTATTTTGATATTGAATAATAAATCTCTCAAACCAAGGATCATTTGTGCAAAAGGTGGTAGATTGTTTATTAGAATCTTGACAATCTTTTGAAGGCTTAGTAATTGACTTTTGTGTGAGGATAAGGATTTGTTTTTTTCTAAATGATTTTGGATTTAGGCATAGATAGGTTTTGAGTGTCTTGTCATAGAATGGTGTTTCCCTTCTATTTTTGAAATTTGGATGGTAAGTAGAATATGGGTGGGAGGATAGAAAGTTAGTTACATTTTTTCTTAAAATAGTATCATCTAAGGATTCAGGAACTCATCCTAATGTACAATATTACTAGAATCAAATATCAAGTTAAATGAGATCTTATTCTTCCTGATCAACTAAAATACCACCATCATGATCATTATGATCTTGTATTGGTTCAAGAAAATAATTTTATCTAAGGCAATCATGGTACTTGGTTTACCCTTAATTATGATTTTAAGCTTTACTAAGGGAGGATATGGATCCATTTTTTATGCCTATTTATATATCTAATTAATAATTAATGTATATTAAATATTTGAATATATTATATAGTTAATTAATAATTAAAATTAAATATAATAAAAAACATATATCTAAATATAATGTTTATAATTAGTATTATTAATCATTACTAATTGTCTATAGAATAAAATAATGTATTTTGACTCCTCACTCCTCCATAACTTCCATTATAAAACATTTGTTAATATAATTAGCCGATAGGCTATATTATGGATGGAGTTTGAGTTGTAAACATGTCTCACACTAATATACCATCATTTTAGCACTGATATACTATGTTTTTAACACCAATATATAGTTTTCATCGATCATTTGTTTGGGACTATATGCAGTTAAAGAAACACTGTATCTTTTAATTGTTGGTAAACTATATAATATATTTCAATAAATGCAAGATCAAATAAATCTAATTCATTGACAATCAATTAGAATACAATCATAAATGCTAAAAAAATGTCCACCTTTTCAACCACTCTATAATTATTGATGACTCTAACACCACCCAAAATTATTCATATAATGCTTCTGCTTTGGCTTCATCATCATTTGAAACTTCAGCCTGTTTATTGATAACATAAAAGCACCCAGCATGTTTAAAACGAGCAATGAAAATACATAATAATGAACAGAAAACAACAGAAAGAATAATAGACACAACAATGAACTCGAGACACAAGATTAACGTGGTTCACCACTAAGTGGCTACGTCTACTAGAAAGCAAAGAGAATTCTTATTAACCAATATCTAATACTACACAGTACATCATGTATGGGCTACACACAGCCATTTATATAAACATATCAAATATGAAATGAAGAGTCTTCTGGGGAAGACAAACAGCCATGTGACTGTTGGGCTTCATATTCCCAACACTATTATCATCATTTTAATATGACCATCCAAGGTAGCAAAACATTGTGGACTGGAATGTACTACTATAAAATCTCAAACAAACTTTGTATTTGTAAAAGAGAGCGCAAATAGATTGTTGTGAATAATTTTAACTCACAAATTTAACATTTATTAATCAAAATAATATATTAGATATATAAATTGAATTGACTTTCTAACCTATTAATTTAGAAAGGTTTTTCTACCGGCATAATACTTACACCCCTTTTGTGCACATGCTAGTTAACTAAATTCAACATGCATTGTCATGGTTTTTGAAACATACGCAACTTTAGGTATTGAAAGTCACAGATCGCTGCTTTGAATACAAATAAGTAGATTTTGACAATGCAGAAATTGTCAAGCCAGAGATAAACATAAGTCTGATTGTTCATGACCATTCGAATTTCAAAAGACTGGGGCTCTCATTATCATATGATAGGCGGCTTTGAACTCTGGTCTTTCCTTCCATCGTAACACGCGGAGCTCTCTTCTCTGTATAAGTAACTAAACTCCTACTTGAATACTCAATGTATCCATCTAGAAAGATACTAGAAAACATCAGCTTTGAGACATCTATATCAATGCATTTTTGTTAATGTTTGGGGTAATATTCTGTTTCATTATCAGAATGTAGAAAGTCGGGATTAATTTCAAACGTGGACGGTTCTTCACATCTTGATAATGGATCACATGACATGATTGAGATTGATAAAATAATATATTATATACTAATTGTAAATAATGAAAAATCGTGATCAATAGAAAAAATACAGAGTAAAATATATAAGCTTCCAAAGAAATGTTTAAATGCTGACAAGGGTTGTCGTAACACACACGGCTTCTCAAGCCGGTTTCATGTTTTCTTGCTTCATTCGATCCAGACGGTATAATGGCAACAGTTTCAGATCTTGCGCTTCTTGTAGCTAGATTGGCTACTACATAAGAGAGCTATTTAAGACATTTTTTAAAGACAATATTAGTATATTGTCTTAAATACTTGAATTATTATTTAATTATCTTAAATTAAAAAATAAAATGATTTTAATTTGTCTTAAATTAAAAGTTAAGACAAAAGATACATGAATTTTCAAAAGAGGAATGGTGGGAAGTGAAAACATAAAATCAATCATCCCTAACCTACTTTTTTTACCACAAACTCTTAGAAACTGAGTCAACCCCCTTACAAAATTTGTGATGGTTGCAATGGATCGGCCTGCAACATTTGGCTTCCAACGAACTCGATTAGAAGAGGTAGTTTTGTGGGAAAATATAAATTTGTAAAGGAAAAGATTGGTTTTTATTAGGATGATAGCTTGTGTATCAAATCTCTACATTTCTACTTTTCTTGAGCAGGATCTCACCGTGCCACTGGTTGTCTATTCGACAACCACTCCGTCGTGGCCCTCATCTTTTACTTCTCAACCATTCTTTCACAAAATGAAGGAATAGGCAAGGAGCGACCCTTCCATGTCATGTGGCACCACCCATCAAAAATGTGAGGGATCCCAGTGTTAGAAAGTGCATATCTCAAAGGGGTGCATATATGTTAGAAATGGAATTGATTGGGAAATGTTTCTCGGGGTTCCATATCGGTGACTAGTCTTAACTGTAGGCCAATACTTGCTCATACCCCCCATGGTCAATTATATGGCATTCGACCCAGTTTGGGATTTCAAACACTGGGGCGCCCCCTTCATTCACTCCATTATTTTAGGATCCCTCAATTGGGGGTTTAAAGATTTTTTTTGTTCATTGGCCATGAGCTGGAGTCAGATAAAATTGGTTTTTGAGCCCATATATATTTCTTTATGAAAGCAATATATGGCAATGAAATCTTGAGAAATCCTTATTCTCATCTTAGGCACTCTGGTTTCATATTTTTATAATATATGCAATACGATATTCTAGAAGTAGTGAGAGATAAGTTTTCATCTATAAGAGGTGGGTCCTTTTTGGCACTGATGTATTATAAAGTGCCAAAAGGTTACTACAGTCCTCACGTTTCCTTATCCCATGGCACCAATCAAAAGCTATTGAATTTTTAATTTAGGGTTGAACTGTAATGTTTAGGATCAATACTAAAAATTACTTTATCTGCATTTGACTGGTTGAGAATGAAAATCTTAAGATTAATCAAGTTATTTAAATGATGTCAATAAATTATATTTCACCTATTTTGTGTTTCCAGCTTTGGTTAGTTTGTCTCATGATACTCTTTACCCTTGCATGCAGTAGTAGATAATTACACCTCAATACAATTTCTTCATTTGGAAGTACAATACTGCTTAACTTTGTGTAGTCTATAGTAATTAAAGAGGGAAGAGGTGCCATAGCTGAAGAACCCTACTTTTAGGGTGTGTGGTGCCTATATGGTAAAGTTTCGCCCACAAAATTTTGGTCTACAATGAAGAGAGGTTCCAAGTATTCACTGCATTTACAACCCTGCCTTTTCCTCTCTGTTGTGCTTCATATTCAGATTGAATGTACAATGCTTTATTTAATATGAAGATTGTTTTCCTTCTCATTAATGTGAGTGAGGCCTTTTTTAGTCAACCATGTATCATTGAGTTGTATCCCTTAGTTGCTGTGATTTTTTCTTCATGTGGATTCTTTGTTTAGTTTCATATGATTGTACTATCTAATTAGTTTTGATTGTATCATTTAGCCATGTATTCATGAGATTCCTTATTATCTGCAACATTGGAGTTGGATAGTCCTAAACATATCTACCACTGATGTTAACAATGAACATCGAATTCATTTCTCCATGAAAACTTAATAACTGTAGCAAATTAATGTCTCTTATTTCATTCATGTTCTATAATTCATAAAGTTGTCTTTTATTCTGATTTTTCCTCTGTCAAGATCATTTGGTGCTCTACCCTTTGGTGGCAAGAAAGGAGCCTTTGCGTGCTAACACTGTCTTGGCATCTCTTTGGGCTCATTATCTTTGAAAGCTCCTTTATGACCAAAACATATCATTCCATGTGGAACACTAACCTTAAACAAGTATAAACAAAATATTCTATGAAAGAACATAATATCCTTAGGGAGCCTGAAACGACTGAAATATATTTCACTCAACCTTTCTACATGACATCCTTATCCTTTCATCACTCTTGTTATTTCTTCATGGGTATTCACTCATGATAGTCCTTGACATACTGTATACAATTGCTTCTCTATGATGGATGCCTCTTGTTTTCACCGTGATGGCTCTTGAATATCTCGGGTTTGATCTCTTCATTAGTACTAGGTCTGTTGTTTGGTTACTATAACTATTTACTATAACAACGTCTGGGATCAGAAATCAAGTCTGAATTTAGTAAAACAATGTCTATGTTTACTATAACAACGTCTAGGATCAGAAATCAAGTCTGAATTTAGTAAAACTGTGTCTGTGTTCACTACTGAGAAATTACACAAAAATTGTCAAGAACAAAAAGGCTTAACTTTTCAGATTCAAAGAGCTTCTAGAGCTGCTTCCAATAGGGCATAGTCAACACATGCAATCACCATTAAGGCATATGATGATGAAGAGCACTCATCCAAGGGCACAGTCAACTTACCTCTTAGAGCTGGGCCAGTTACAAACGATGTGGTATGTCAAGTCCTTGATCTAGAGCTCACATACAACATAATTTTGGGACATCCATGGATACATGAAATGAGAGTATTACCATCAACATATCATCAATGTATCAAATTTCCTTACAATAGAGTTGATGTAAAAATAAAAGGTGATCCAAATCGGTTCATATGTTGGAATAACCTATGACCAGGATCAGAGATAATAATTCCAATTAATAGAGAAGAAACTCCATCATCAACATATGTGAATCCAGAATCCTTGAAAGCTTTTGCATCAAAGCAAGTAGAGCTCAAATAAAAATTCAAGGTTAAAGACATGGGATGTGGTGAGTATATCTTTCATGTTGATCAACTCCCACTATCTCCTAAGGCATTTAGTTGACAGGAGTATCCTACAAATAATTTAAAATATCAAGGAATTAGGTATGAACCACCCAGTATTGTGGCTACTAAGGTCTAAATGCAAATCTCCTCTAGTGGCGCGAGCAACTCTCGATATCAATAGTCCTAAGAGTGGTGCCAAAAAAGAATCTATTGAATATCACCATCCCTCTGGAGAACTCATACAACCTTACCATGTTATCCACTCATTCCATTTCCACTCCACTTATAGACTTGGATCAATAAGAATTACAAAATCCCTTACTTGTTGGGGATCAAAAGTCAAGCTTTGAAAAGAAAAATCTTAAAGTAAAAAATAAAGAGAATTCCTTCATTCCAAATCAAAATCAAAGTCAAGGATAAAAATCCTATGAAGAAAAAAGAACAAGAGTTGATCTCCCCTAATATGGGCCAACGTAGTTCACACATTAGTAATTCTACCTTAGTTCCTTCATCAAGGAACACAATTAATGGAGAAACACATCATTTAGTCAAGGAATGTCGAAGCTACAATCATAAGGTAAATTCTGGCACATTTGAGGTGGGTGACTTAGTTATCAAAGAAAATCATAAGAATCAACAAGATAGAGAGAAAAAGGGAAATTTCGAACCAAATTGGATTGGTCCTTACGTCATCACAACATTCTATGGATCAAGTGCATATCAACTCTCAACACAAGATGGAGAACCTTTGGAGGACCCTATGAATAGAATGCACCTTCACAGGTTTTACACATAGTTTTTCAGAATATCCCATTGTCAAAAATACAAAAAAATACAAAAAAATATTAAAAAATATTAAAAAAATACCAAAAAATAATAAAAATAAAAAAGATCGTTACTTGGTGAAAACTTGTCAAATAGGCACTGTGTGACACAAAAAAAATAAAAAATAAAAAAAGGTAAAGACAAATAAATTCTTCCAACGATGAAAACCACTTCGATGACGTCTTGGGCAAATACCATTGTGAAAACTGGGTTATTGGTGCCATGCTTAGAGACATTGGTCCTCCCTCCTTCAGAATTCAATCTGATCCTTTCACCTTGCTCACACTCACATCCTACTACTCCCATCATGGTTGGTTATTGATCTACCTAACATTGGTTCCCTTTCATACAACTTCCCCTTCCTTTCCATTCCTCTTCTTCCACAATAAATCAAGTCCTATTTGTAACTAGGGAAAATCCTAAGTCTAGTGATGGGTGTCGAACCTTAAGCATCACATGTTTTGAGAAGCATCATCTTTTTATCTCCTTTTTCTGTTCACGCACAGTTCACAATAAAAGAGCATTTGCATCGCCAATCCACAATAAAATTCCATTATTCTCTGCAATAAAGTATAAATTTCATAGATTCAGTCAATTTTAGATGAGAAGCAATCAACACTAATAACTTGAGGATTCCAGTTTATGTTGGTGTCAAGTCTTGGTTTTATTTTGATTATATCTTGTATGGTGACAAGTCTTTTAGCTTTTCAAGGATGCCTCTGACTAGAGATTCTATCTCTAGGATGTCTTTGACTAGAAAGGTGAAGATGGGGTATGTTCACCTATTTTGTTGTCTGTGGATTGTCTCTTAGTAATGCTATGTGTTGTCCAAGGATATGAGGGCATTGTGAGTCTAGTGTGAATTGGAGCATTCCTTGTTTGTGATTGTTTGATCTCCATGCAAATGGGTACAATGAATTTCTAGGTCAAGCACATATCTGGATTGTCAAAACCTATTTGCCATAATTAAGCTCAATGATGATAATAGCACAAGAAGTTCTTTTCACTTCCATATCTTCTACCTTTCATCCCCTTTTTCCACTATCCCTTCTCGAGTCTGTGTAGCCTGCTATCATATGACTAAGTATAATGACACACCAAAAAGATCTTCTTATGATATAGTTTTATTCTACATCATTACATGTTAGCACATAATACACATGCATTTAGAAATCATGATAGCATCACATCCTACATACACTATTGAATTGGGGTACTAAGGCGTTCCTGTGGTTTTATTGAATAGTGTTTTTTACAATATGTATGTACTAAGTATTTATGTTTTATTCATTTGAAATATATTTTTTAAATTAAAGCATGTATTTTGAGAGGATGCACATATCACTTGTAGCACAATTAGATGACTCCCACAAGTAGTATGGTACTTGGCATGGACAATAAAAAGAATCTTTCTTTTATTCTTCTTTATTTCTAGCTAAGATATTAGATGCTTCTTCTCCTATTATTATCATTAATATAATTATACGATTATTCATAATTTTTCTAAAAATATAAATTAATAAAAATATTGATGGAACTATCTTGTTGAAAGAAAGTAAAATCATTTCTTTAACAAGAATACACATTCCTAATTGTACACGATCTATATGTTTTGTCACATAAAATTCAATAGTGAAAATTGTGTCTTCTATTGGGTAAGCTTCTTACTAGAAAATTCTTACACTAGATATCATATAATTTTATTAAAAAAGTTATTCATTTATTTCTCAACCCTTCACTTTGTATAAAAGATGGAATAATCACTTAACCTTGTACAAGATAATCTACTATAGAGGAACAAATAGTTATTGTAAAAGATGGTGTACATACACTCCAATATTTTCACAATCAATCTATAACTTTAATATATGTTTACATAGGATTTCATCATTTATATATGACTGACAAATGTGGATTACTAGTTTAACATTGTTGAACACACTGTAAGACTAAGAGGGGTGGTAAAGCAATCTAGATCAATTCTTTTCAGATCTATACAACAATTAATCTGATACTGCAATTGCAAAACATAAAACCATAAAGCACATTTAGCACATGAACATTAGATACATGGAAAACTCTATAAGCGAAACAACATATTGAGAATCACACTCAAAATATAATAAAACTAATTAAAAGGATTTAGGCTCATTACCCAGGAACAATATGCACCTAAAGGACTTGAAATGCTAACGCACGCAAACTTAGGGAAAAATGCAAAGAGAATTAGAAAATGCAAATTCATAGCTCTGAGAACCTCATTCTTTGCGAGTGCCATATCCAGAACTAAATTGAAAGGCCATCCATAAATTTCTAGGAACCATGTTGTTGAAGAGTAGATTCAATTCCAGCGCTAGGTGCGGGGTGTTGGAGTGAAAGATTGAGTTTGTCAAGTTTCAACGATAAATTGATATGCATATTATTCTTTCAGATAGGAGAGATAGGGAAACTCAAGCTAGTCTTCATTAGGATTGATTCTTCTGAAAACTCCATAAAATTGATAGCAGCAACATCTGCAACATCACGTTATAGATTGGTGTGAAGCGGGCCAGTGGTCTGTACACAATGCAATCAGACCTTCGTGGAAGGAACAGTAAATTTCCTTGAAAAAAGACTAACCCAAAATTAATTTGGCTTCTAATAGGAGGAAAAACTAATGGGCATTCCCACCATATATATATAGTCTATGGGCTAATAAAAATTTCATCAATATTTAAATGGGTAATGTGAAAAAAAGGAATTCATATGCAATATCTTATTAAAATTTTGAAGTTCAAATATTTTAATTCTAATTAAACAGGTAATGTTATTCTCTTAAGATTACATAGTTCTAATCAAAAATCATTCTACATTATTCACAACAATAATATACATACATACATACATACATATTTGAAAAGAAGATATTTGTATTTGAAAAAAATACAAACGTTTTAATTTCTAATAAAACAAGTACATAGTTTATGAGTATATTGACATAAAAATAAGGGGATGGCTTTATGTTTCCTAACAAGTCATTTGAAACAAACTTAACAAAAACAAATTTACACAACTATAGACATCACTTAAACCATAATGCTAAAATTAGACTACACATCCATAAATACATAAAATTTAGTATTAAACGATGCATAATACAATATGTATGCAACTATGTGAGTGTGTGTTCATCTAGTTTCCATCATGCTAATTATTGCAAGGTGGGTAGGAAACTTCTACCACACCCAAGTTCTTTTCTTTGACATGTTCTTGCATCATTCCCACTAAGATTAAATGATCAATAGGTTAGTCCACAAAACTATAGTTGAAGAATATTTCATCATAATTTCCATTTTAATGCCATGCATTTAAAAATAACATCTAATGTAAAAAGCATTTATCCATAATAAATGTGGGATTTTGCCAAGATCAAGAGCTCAATGAAAAGTACAAAATAGAGAGAGAAAATATTGATAGGATTAAGCTATATTCTATCAAGATGAAAATACTGATCAACTGGATCATCAAGTTACATATAATATAGATGGGCCTTATTATAAAGGCAAGGCTAGGAGACAAGAGAGCACACAATGATGTCATGTGGCTCAGTGAGATGCAAGGGTACGTAGGGGTAGGTAGGAGAAATAGTAAAATATTCCACATGAGGTGGATCACCCACTAAAGGTGGAATTATCACTCCACAATAAGTGGATATGATAAGTAGAAACAAGATCACACCATAAAAGGTGGAAATTCTCCTACATACACACTCTCAATGTAGAAAATCTCCCTAGGTGTCTCATATGCAAACTACTATGATATGCATGTACCTAAGTAAACTTAAGTAAAGTGTAATTATATCCAAGATGTATGTATGATTGCCCATAAAAATTCTACAGCGTGTGGAAAGGCTCATATGAAGAGGCCATAGACTGCAAAGATGCCATATGATGAGAATCCCCTAAATCTAGAAGTCATGTCCTTGAATCATGACTTGTAATAACACAAAGAGTTTTTCCCTTTCCTTTATCTGTCCCAAAGGAGTGATTCTTTCCTTTATCCTTTTCCTTGGAAGAAGAAGCCAAAGTAGACATTCTAGAAGGTAAATTGATTTTGTTCTCCTCAAGAATATGTTTCAATTCATCAATATCATTCTTGTAACAATGTTGTTCATCATGTCCTAACTTCTTGCAATATGCACAAAAAATATTGTCCTTAGATTTCCTCTTAGGTGAGGATGTAGAATCACCTTATTGTGGAGAGGAGGATTGTGCTCCATCTTGTTGTACTTTAGACTTAGGTTGCTTTGATTCTTGCCTTTTCCTTGATTTCGTTGATTCCCTCTATTAGCCACCAATGCTTGCGACTTTGAAAATTTGAGAATCCCCATCTTGGTCAACTTAGATTGGTCAAGTATTAATATCTTTGTGAATGCATCAAAGGGAGAAGTGTATGAGGAACTTTGAGCTAACCTCTATGTGTGAAAGCTAGATACAAAGGCTGCATACTCTGATGAAAAAAAAGTCCAACAAGTTATAAATCAATTGAGAATCCTTCTTGTCAATACCACAATCCTTTAGATTTTCTCTTAGATCATTTTCTTTTGTGACATAATCTTGGATTGTATCAAAATCCTTAGGAAAAAAACTACAAACTAATGGGATATTATGAAAGTAGATGAAAAATTATGCACTTTAAAAAATATGGCACCTAAAAAGAAGGTCGTATGACCCCAAACGAAGCCTCTGAAGTTGCAAAATTGGGGATTACACAGGTACAGTCATCAAAATTTGAAAATTCTGAAAAATATATCCATTAAAATAAGAAACTTCCTCTACCACTGTGAAGAGCACAAAATTCTAGCCCATTTCAAAATAAAATGCACCAAAAAAGGAGCCAAAATGAGAAAGTTATAGCCATTTGAAGTTGAACTGCAAATGCAAGGGGTAGAATTTTTTTCCAAAATGTTGATGTAATGCTGACATCAAAATTTCAATGTGTTAAATTTGACAGCCGTCTTCCCATCAAAATGGTCTCCGCACCCCTTGTCCGGGTTGCACAGATGATGACATCGGCAATACGAAAGATGATGCATGGCTTGCTGACTGAGCTGTATGGAATTCGACGTGGCGTGCCTAGTTGAATAGGCGAAATTTTTTCCTTCACCAAATATGGCCGAGTTTATACTGAAAATTTATGCAAATGGTCTCTCGAACTCAACCATGATGTCCAAATTGTTGTAGGACGCCCCCAAAAATGTAGATTCCCAAATCCAAAAATTGAAGCCTCCAAAATATCTCAAAAAGACTAATCAGTGAAGCCCTCTAGGCTCTGATAACATGTGAGATTTTTTGAAGATCAAGAGATCAATGAAAAGTACAAAATATTGATAGGAATAAAATCTATCAAGATGAAAATACTGAACAACTAGATCATCAAGTTACATACAATATAGATGAGCCTTCTTACAGAGGCAAGGCTAGGAGACAACAGAGCACAATGATGTCATGTGGCTCAATGAGATGCAAGGGTAGGTAGGATAAATAGTAAAATATTTTACATGAGGTGGATCACCCACTGAAGGTGGAATTATCACTCCACAATAAGTGGATATGATAATTAAAAACAAGATCACACCATAAAAGGTGGAAATTCTCCTATGTACACACTCCCAATGTAGCACATCTCCCTACGTGTCTCATATAAAAACTACTATGATATGCATGTACCTAAGTAAACTTAAGTAAAGTGTAATTATATCCAAATGAATAAATAATTACACCAACAATAAAAAAAACATAAGACATTTATCCATAGTCTCAACCACTTTATTGTATTAATAATGCACTGAGCAAAAAGAATAAGATGTGACATCCTTCCCCACTAGGAAGATACATCATCCAAAACTTATTATAAAAATACTAAAACAATAAATATAGTAGACCAATGCAAATGTCAAAGTATCACACTAAGCAAAACAAAGTACCATAATTTAAGTTCTCAAATGAGGATAAGAACAATATATATCCTCTATATTCTCCCATGTGTCACTATCCACAAATACTTTATCCCATTAGACCTTATATTGAATAATAATCTATTACACAACTTAACATCATTCCAATCTAGAATTTGAATGGGCTCTGCCAGCACCACTCTTGGATACCAAATCTATAAAGCATGCCAATCAAGTATATGAGTAGCATCAAGATGATGTTTCTTAAGCATAGATGCATGAAATATATTATGGATATGATTAAAGATCATTATATTAGATAAAGTCTATATGTAGCTACAGTCATTACTTCTGACACATCAAATAGACCTACAAATCTAGGTGCTAGTTTGGCTAATTTTTCCAATGATATAGAAATCTTATGAGGTTTAACCCTCAAAAAGACTTTGTTTTGAAAGTCCTATTCTTACGTGCATAGCTCTTCTATTTTTTTTCTACCTTCTTTAACCACCCCTTGGTCAATCTCATTTCATCATGCATCTCCTAAGAATATTTGAACCAATTCCAATCTTGTATTCAACTAGATATCCAAAATGATATGTGTACAATACTTTCATCCATAAAGAGCTTTAAATGGTGTCATACCAAAGATGCATGATAGGAGTTATTATATGCAAAATCTTCCAATGGAAGATACTCCTCCAACCTAGACTATTAATCCATGAAATACATCCTAAGCAGGTCTTCGACTACTTGCTTCACTATCTTTGTTTGTCAAACTAAAATTCAATATTGTCCCAAATATTTCATTCAATATTTTCCAAAATCTAGAAATTATATGAGTATCTCATTTTGATATGATCATCTCAAGTACTCAATTCAAATGCAATATCTCTCAGAAAAACTTCTTAGCTGAAGTAAACAATCCATACTTAAAAATCCTTTGGGTGAAGTACGCTACCTTGGTCAACTTATCCACAATTACCAAAATGACATCATGTTTATTCTTTGATATAGGCAACCCTTAAATAAAATCCATGCTAATAACTTGTCATTTATATTCAAGTATGTCATGTGACTATACAAACCTACTAGGTGTACATGCTTAGTCTTGGCTTGTTTGCAGTCCAATCATCAAGCTACAAATTCAATCTCATCCTTCTCAATTCTTGGCTAAAAATATACAGATCTCAATTTTCCTACCATCTTGGCTATTCCTAGGCACCTTGAATAAGGTGTGTTGTGGATCTCCTCTAACATCAACCTCCTCGAATCCCTAAGTTTAGAATGTACATTCTCCCTTGGTAGCTTAATAATCTATCTAACTAAAAAAAATATCTATTAAATCGATGGTCCAAGGGGTTTTTCTCTACATCTTTCTCCATCATGGAATAATCTCTTTGAAGATTATGAACCACTTTCTTGAATTAGACCTTTTAGTAATAATGGCTGCTAGATGCATTCTTCTACTAAGAGAATCTATTTCTCTATGTTTCATCTCCTTGTAGCAATCATGTTTGCACTCCAATCATCAAGCTACAAATTCAATCTCATCCCTCTCGAGTCTTGGCTAAAAATATAAAGATCTCAATTTTCCTACCATGGTGTGTTGTGGATCTCCTCTAACATCAACTTCCTCAAATTCCTAAGTTTAGAATGTACATTCTCCCTTGGTATCTTAATAATAAAATCTAACTAAAACAAATATCTATTAAATCGATGATCCAAGGGGTTTTTCTCTACATCTTTCTCCATCGTGGAATAATCTCTTTGAAGACTACAAACCACTTTCTCAAATTATAGCTTGTAGTAATCATGGCTGCTAGATGCCTTCTTCTACTAAGAGCATCTATTTCTCTATGTTTCATCTCCTTAATGTATTCAATCCTAAATTTATATTCAGTAAGAAACTATATCTATCTATTTTTGTGAGCATTGAGATTGGGTTGAGTAAATATATATTTAAGGCCTAGGTCGTCCATCTTCAATTCAAAAGGCTTACCCAAAATATAGTGCCTCCACATCTAAAGCACATGAATTATGGCTACTAACTCTAGGTCATGGGATGCATAGTTCACCTTATATTATTTCAACTTCCTAGAATAATAGGCAACAACTTGCCCATTCTGCATTAGCACTCCTCCTACACCTTATCCTTATGCATTTTGTTATCACCATGAATTACCCATTTGGATTATGTACAATCAATATAGGATTTGAAATGAGCTTCTTCAAAAATTGGAAAGCTTGGTCACACTTCTCATTCCACTCAAACCTTTTCCCTTTCTATGGAGTGAAGTGATTGGTGCTACAATTTTAGAAAATCCTTATACAAACTTCTTGTAGTATCTTGCAAGTCCCATGAAGCTCTAGATTTTAGTTACATTATATGGTGTAGGCAACCCCACGATTGCTTTTATTTTCTCTAGATCAACTACAATCTCTCCCATTGAAATCATAAGGTGTAGATAATTCACCTTGTCCTTGTAGAAAGTACACTTGAATAGCTTACCAAAGATCTTATTCTCCCTTAGGAATTGTAAAACTATCCTCAATCTCTTGATGCAATGTTCAATAGAGTCATGAAATTTGTAGCATTATTTGACTCGAATGACACTAATGTGAAATCGTAGTAGCCATAATAAGTCCTAAAAGCTATCTTTTAAATATCCTCTTCCTTAATCCTCAATTTGTGGTAGCCATATCTAAGGGACCTATCTTAGATAATATTATAGATCCTCTCATCTGATCAAAGAGATCATTAATCCTTCATAGGGGATACCCATTCTTGACTTTTACTTTGTTCAACATCCCATAGTCAATACACAAGCACAAGGTCCCATTATTTTTCTTCACAAAAATGAGCAGTCCACTGCATGGAGATAGACTAGGTCTAATAATCCCTTGGTTCAAAAACTCCTGCAACTATGACTTCAATTCATACACCATAATGCATTTCACCCAATAAACCTCTCTTGTATGATGAGGGTGGATTTTATAAAAAATGATAATGTGGTTGCTTAAACCATTAGCACGACATTGTAGTGACGGCAATTGATTACTAGTAATGGTTCCCTAAAGAATCTATTTATAAAGATGTAGGATTGTTGATCAGTAATGGAGATCTAATAAGATATCAAAAATCAAGATCGAGTTGTTAAAGTGATTATGAGGTAAATGGTGGAGGATAATTAGTATTTTTAAATGATTTTGAGGGATGGTTATAAAATGGTTACGAAATGAGTGGAGAGGAATAAAATAATTTTTTAATTCTTTTATATTTATTTTTGGTGCTTATGTGGGGACTTTTAGTCAATTTTATTTGTTGGATTTTTTGTGGATGGGACATTAAATAGGAATTGGGACTCCAAAATTTGTGTTAAGACATAGGGAAATGGATTAGAACTTAAGGAAAATTAGGAATAATTTGTATAATAGGATGAAGACATAACAATGAATTACTTACATTTAGGAAATAATCAATATTAAATTAATTGATAGCTATCTATTGTGATATTTATTGTGTAATATCTTTGAAAAACATCAATAATGCATGGAAATATCTTCAAGGTTGTTTCGTTCTTATTAGATCAACAGTTTATTTTTAAAGTGACACACCCATAAAATTCTTGAAAACTAGTAATATCATGTAAATGTATTATCAAATGACTCAAGCACAAATATTTATGTCCATAGTAACAATACACTATATAAAATGACTATAGAAAATAGAAATGTACAAAATATTATTACTAATTATCCCTCATCCTCCATACATTTCATTAGAAAAACATATGTCAATATAATTAACTAAATTTAACATGCATTGTCAAGCCTTTAGAAATTCGCGTAACTTTAGGATATTGAAAATCAGAGATCAGTGCTTTGAATACAAATAAATAGATTTTGATGATGCACAAAATGTCAAGCCTGAGATAACAGAAATCTAATTGTTGATGACCATTCGAATTTTAAAAGACTCGGGCTCTCATAGGATAGTCCGGTCGTGGCTTCTTTGCTTCTACCATAGCACGTGGAGTTCTCTTCTCCGTATAAACAACTAAACTCCTCCTTCAATACTCAATGTATCCATCTATCCGAAACATACTGGAAAAAATCAGCTTTGAGCGGTCTATATTATTAAAATTAATTGTGAAATATTTTTTTTTATCAATGTTTGGAATAATATTCTGTCTCATTATCAGAATATACTGTACTGAGTCAGAATTCTTATCCATGATCTATTGTCGGAATGTAGAAAGTCAAGATTTATACTATATGTTCCAAAACGTTGATGACTCTTCGCATCTTGATTGAAAATATTTACACAGTAAAATCTAAAATCTTTCAAAGAAAAGTTTGAATGTGACCAGGGTTGCCGTAACATACATCGCTTCTCAACCTAGGATTAGGCTTCCTTGGTAACAGTTCATATTCATTCAATCCAGGCTGTATAATGCCAACAGTTTCAGATCTTGCGCTTCTTGTAGATGTTCTGGTCGCATCTTCATATAAAACCTAGACAAATTAAAAAAAGACAAATTGGGAAAAGAAAAACTATAAAAGGACAAGAGGGCTTTCGTGTGATATACGGCTCTTAAAGTCGGGTCTTTGCTTCTTTGCTTCCTTCTTACCTTCGTAGGAGGTGGAGCTCTCTATATAAGTGACATACCCCTCCTTGTATCTTCATTCAGTCTTTGCTGTATGCGATATAGATACTACTTATAATGGCAAAAGTATCAGATCTTGCGCTTCTTCTTGTGGCTGGAATGGCCATATCTCTTTACATTCAAGGTAAGCTGTCATAGTAACATAATGCGTGTTGTATGAGGTTGAATAGTATAAACATTTCCAAGGCTAACAATAATAGTATGTGTGTATTATTTGTCACAGAGGCGAGAGCAGTTAAGTTTGATATAAAGAACCAGTGCGGGTACACAGTGTGGGCGGCGGGATTACCCGGAGGAGGGCAGCAGCTGACCCAGGGTCAGACATGGACGGTTAATTTGGCGGCGGGGACACAGTCGGCAAGATTCTGGGGTCGAACCGGCTGCTCTTTCGATGCGAGCGGCAAAGGAACCTGTCAAACCGGTGACTGCGGCGGCCAACTGAGCTGCACAGTCTCGGGAGCTGTTCCCGCCACGCTGGCCGAGTACACTCAGAGCGACCAGGACTATTACGACGTGTCGCTAGTGGACGGCTTCAATATTCCTCTTTCCATCAACCCTACCAATGCACAGTGCACTGCCCCTGCATGCAAAGCCGACGTGAACGCTGTGTGCCCTGCTGAATTGAAGGTTGCCGGCGGATGCAAGAGTGCCTGCGTTGCCTTTCAAACAGACCAGTATTGCTGCACTGGCAGCTATACCAACAGCTGTCCTGCGACAAACTACTCAATGATATTCAAGCAGCAGTGCCCTCAGGCCTACAGTTATGCCAAGGACGATACGGCCACATTCGCTTGCCCCTCCGGTACAGACTACACTATTGTATTCTGTCCCTAGATATATATAGGATTATGTTTGTGTGTGGACTAATATATTAATAAGTGTTGTCATCTTCGTATTGACACTGTGGTGTAGCCGCGTAGGCCGTTGCAACGCTCACCACTTATTATCAATAAAACATTGCTGTCATTTTACCAGTAATGAGAGAAGCGTAATTCACACGCAATACACTGTTCCGAGAGAATATTAAAAATAAATATATACTTTGATATTTTATTTTCTTTATATTTAAAAATTAGGTGTCATATATTTTCTTAAAGACTTGTTTCATAGCTAAGATATGAGATGCTTCTCCTCCTATTGTCATTAAGACAGGTTACGCCTATTACTATAATCATATGATTATTTATAAAAATTTTAACATATAAATTAATAAAAATATTGGTAAAACTATTTTGTTGAAAGAACGTAAAGTTATTTGTTTAAATGGAATATACATTCTTAATTGTATATCTTTGTATATTTTTTGTCACATAAAATTCAATAATGATAATTGTGTCTTCTATTGGATAGGGTTCTTAACGTTATACAAGATAATCTACTATCGAGGATAAAATAGTTATTGTAAAAAATGGTGTACATGCACTCCAATATTTTCACAATCAATTTGTACCTTATACTAGATGTTTAGATAGGAGTTCCTCAATTGTAAATTATTCAAAAAGGAAGGTTGCTAGTCTAACACATCTATGTGCAAGGAGCATCATTTGTATTTATTTTGGAGTTAAAAAGTGAATAATAATATTTACGCATTTTATGGGTACAAAAGAAACAATTATTTATATGCATTTTATGGCTGCATAATGAAAATATAATGTATGTCCATTTTGTTGGTACAAAATAGATTACTAATGTTAGAATATTACCGATGCAAAATAGAACTATGTTCATGCATTTCTGAGCATATAGTGAAATAGTTGTGAGTATGAATCTTGTTTGCACAAGAAAATGATCATTGTATGAATTTTGAGTGTATAACAAGATTTCCTTGCATGTGTTTGTCCAGGGTTATAAAAGAGATTGAATTGGAGTACTAAGGTGTTGTGGTTTTATGAAATAGTGTGTTTTACAATATGTACATATACTAAGTGTCTATGTTTTTCTTATTGAAATGGTTTTGTTTTTTTTTAAATTAAAGTGTGTATTTTGAGATGGAAGAGCTTTGGGAATCCTTTGATGGATGTCACTAGAAAATTGTGTTTTTTTATGAAAATTTGAAAGTAAAATTTTAAATCATGATTGATACTTGATTTTTTGTTTTGTTAGTCTATGTATCTTATGCAGGTCAAGAAGCTAATGCCCTCATTTATGTGTATTTTTACTATGTGAAACTCTTCTCATTCTTTTTAAGAACCAAAATAGTCAACTCGGTATTCTTTCATGTGTTAGGAAGTTTAGGAGTATTGTAAGTTTAGACAAAATGTAACCATTACTTTTCAAGTTTACATCATTTAATTATGTTTGATGAATGCTTTAATTACTTTTAATACATCAAAACCTACATACACTATGAGAGATATATGTCCTTATCCCTTTGATAAGAGTATTCCAATGCCTCCGTTTCCTGCACACTTTGTGACACCAAAATTTGACAAATATAGAGGGAGAGGAGACCCCAAGGCACATATAAGACAATTCTTCACAGCTTGCATTGAGGTAGCGGCAGAAGAAACATACTTGATGAGGTTGTTCCCACAGAGCTTAGGCGATCAAGCTATGGAATGGTTTTCTCAATTACCTCCTGGTATTAAGTCATGGGGCGACTTGGCAGAGGCATTCATTCAGCATTTCTCTTACAACATTGAAACAGATGTCTCAGTTACTACCTTGTGCAACACCAAGCAAAAAGAGGGAGAATCTTTTGCATCATTCTTACAAAGATGGAGAAATCTAGCCAGCAGATGCTCTTGCGAAATCCCACAGAAACAAATGGTAGAAATATTCACACAAAATGTTAACAAGGCTATTGGATATGATCTCAGGAAAGCTTGTTTGTCTACATTCAAAGATGTTATCGAAAAGGGCCTAGCAACAGAAAAAGTCTTAATTGAACAAGGAGTTATCAAACTATTCAAAGAAAACAAAGAGGACTTTAAAGGAAAGGATAAACCAAAATTTTGGAACAAGAACAAGAACACAGTTAATGATGGTGTTGTTGATGCCAACACAGTGAGACCCAAGTTTTTTTTTTCTGGATCAAGTTCTACCAACAATCAAGTGAACAATCAAACAACTTCTAAACCTCGAAGGAAGTACACTCCATTGGGAGAACCACTTGAATCAGTATTCAAAAAGCTTGTGGCAAACAAAGTGATCACAGTTCCAGATTTTCCTCCATATGAACCAAAGGTCAAACCAAATTGGTGGAATGATGATGAGTATTGTGAGTTTCATAAGAGCAAGGGTCATAAGACAAGTAATTGCCATCGATTGAAGAACATTGTGCAAGATCTCATTGATAGAGGAGATATTGAGATTGAGGGACATTCATCTAACCAAGAACATGAGGTGTTTAAGGAACCATTCCCAAAACATGACAAAGGAAAAGGCAAAGTCACAGATGATCAAGCCAATTACACTAGAGCACCTTACAATTATGATTCTACTATCAATCACATCTCGATGGACAATCATATCTCTACTATTACTATCAAGAACAAAAATCCTGAGAATCCTTCTCAGAGACCCAAGATTGTCCTAAAGGGTGTTGGCTCTTCGTCTGAATCTACCTCTGAATGTCATGTTACAACTCGTCGAGGTAAAATCATGTTGCCAGGTGCCTCCACTAAGAATACCAATCCTTCATCAATCAAACCTGAGTACGACCTTGTAGAACAATTAGGGAAGACACCTGCGCTCATCTCCATTCTTGAGCTCTTACGTATATCCCCTGCACATAAAGCCATCCTTGACAAAATCTTGAGAGACACTACTGTCCCTACTGATCTAAACGTGGACCAGTTTCAAGCCATGGTGGGATACCTATCCGTTCCGCACTCCCTCACATTCAGAGAAGCCGATGATGCCTCCATAAGTCAGCCACATAATGCACCTTTACACATTGAAGCCTTCATACATAAACATCGAATAAAGCGAGTCCTGATAGATGGAGGAGCAGGTCTAAATATTTGTACATTGAGCACCATCAGACAATTGGGATATTCTGACAAAGCTGTGAATTCTTCAAACCAAATCACCATCAAGGCTTATGATGATGAAGAGCGTTCATCCAAGGGCACAGTTACCTTACCACTAAGAATCAGGCCAGTCACAAAGGATGTGGTTTGTCAAGTCCTAGATCTAGATCTCACATATAACATATTGCTAGGACGTCCTTGGATTCATGAAATGAGGGCAGTCCCATCAACATATCATCAATGCATTAAGTTTCCTCATAATGGAGTCGAGGTAACAGTCAATGGTGATCCAAATCCATTCATATATTGCAATAACTTGAGATCACATACTGAGACTATCATTCCCAGTAACCGTGAGGCTACTCTCTCTTCCGCATACATTGACCCTGAGTCATTAAAACCCTCGACATCTAAACAAGGTGAACTTAGAGGTAAGTTTCAAGACAAAGGCATGGGAGAATACACTTTGAATCAGACAATGTTTTTATGACAAGTCATGAGCTCTCCAAAAGAATATGGGAGGCCACATCCTAACAAGCAAATCTCCATCATGATACTCAGATGGGATCCTACCATCTTTCAAAGATGGGGCGAACTAGAAGAAGAAAATTTATATAAAATGCTCTATAGAGACATTGAAGAGGACACGCAAGATCAAATTATTATACCCTGTGAGAACTATGGCAAAGGCTTCAAAATTCTGCAAAGATTTGGGTATGATGGAAAAAGCCCTCTCGGGTTACGCAAAGAAGGTGTCATGGAGCCCTTACAACCTGAGCTAACTACAAGAAGGGAATGCTCCAAGGGACTTGGTTTTCTGAATTCCAAGATTCACAATAAAAGAACAAAAGAGGCATGGCAAATCAAAGTGGCCGAAGTTCAACAAGAGGATTATTATTCCACAGATTCTAATAAGTGGGAATGGGGTTCAGACAAATCCTCCAGTGACTATGAGCTCACTGAGACATTCAGAGAGCCAAATGAACCTACAGAGGAGGAGGAATTTTACAAAAAGTTCAGAGTTGGTCAAGAACCAACCCATAAGGATCCCGCACAATCTTCGTTTCAAGGTCCTAGGTTGAAATCGCATAGGATGAGGACACTTGTCCCAGAAGGCACTACTAGTGATGACAATTTGAATTCACTCACGATCGAAACTGATGAGGAGAGTGCCATCGATGACCTCAACGATTGCCTTGACATACCTGAATATAACCACATCTTCACTCTTTGTCCAGCAAACTCTAAAAACACTAATGACCTTCCCCTTGTTCACCCCCAACTCATTGACTGGAATCATGAAGGACCAGCACAATTTGATACATTTCAAAATGACGAAGCTATTGTCGACTATCTTGGCATTCGAGATGATCTTCCCCCTGGAGACCACAAAGCAGGATACACCATAGAACTCAACAACATGGCATACTTCGGTGAGGGTGTCGGGCCTTCTAGTCGCAAAAATGTGAAAATAAGAACAAAACAAGGGTCTTATGGCGAAAACCACACTGTGGCGCTATCTGACTCCAAAAAAGTAAAAAGAAAGGACATATCTGAGGGTGAAAACCTCTCTGAGGCACCCGAAGATGGAAGGCTCGACATTCTCCCAACGTCATATGAGGAAAAGTCATCCATGCTGATAGAGGAAACTATAAAGACAAACATTGGTACGGAAGAAGTTCCACACAACATATTCTTAGCTCAATCTTTGATAGAGTCCGAAAAGGCAAAATTCATAAGCTTCTTTAAGGAACGACAAATCAACTTTGCATGGTCATACGCTGATATGCCTGGATTGGATCCGGATTTGGTAATGCATCATTTGACAGTCAAACCGGGGGCAAAGCCAGTAAAGCAGAAATTAAGGAAAATGCACCCACAAGTGGCATTACTAGTCAAAGCAGAGCTGGAGAAATTATTGGATGTCGGATTCATACGCCCAATTGATTATCCCGAATGGATTTCCAATTTAGTACCTGTCAGCAAACCAGATCGCAGTATCCGAATATGTACAGACTTCAGAGATATCAACAAAGCTTGTCCGAAAGATGACTTCCCATTACCAAACATTGACTTGATCGTTGATCTCACAGCAGGTCATGAAATGCTATCTTTAATGGACGGATTTTTTGGATATAATCAAATCAGGATTGCGCCTAAAGATCAACATAAAACATCATTCACTTGTCCATGGGGAACCTTCTGTTGGAATGTCATGCCTTTTGGGCTGAAAAATGCAGGCGCTACTTATCAAAGAGTGATGACCACTATTTTTCATGATCTCATGCACATAACAGTGGAAGATTATGTTGATGATCTCTTGGGAAAATCAATAGACAGAGATACACACTTGGACATACTTTCAGTTGTCTTTGATCGGCTGGAAAAATACAAAGTAAGATTAAATCCAAAGAAATGTGTCTTTGGAGTAACCTCAGGGAAGCTCCTAGGATTCATTGTGTCTAAAAGAGGAATTGAGGCCGATCCAGCAAAAGTCAAGGCTATCTTGAACATGCCGCCACCGAGGAACATCAGTCAACTTTGATCTTTACAAGGGAGACTCCAATCCATACGAAGATTCATAGCGCAACTTGCAGATAAGTGTAATCCTTTCTAGCACCTGATACACAAAAACATCAAGTTCAAATGGGATGAGAACTGTCAACAGGCATTTCAGGCGCTCAAAGATTATCTTTTGAACCCACCAGTTTTGATGCCACCAATTCCAGATCAACCTTTGTTACTCTACATATCAGCTACTCCAACGACACTGGAGGCACTCTTAGCACAACAAATACCTGACGGCAAGGAAAAAGCAGTATATTATATCAGTCGCACACTGGTGGGATATGAGCTAAATTACACACCAATCGAGCGTGCCTGTCTCACTGTGGTCTTTGCTTCACTAAAATTACGTCATTATATGCTCACTCACAAGACTAAGTTGATTGCCAGAATTGATCCACTTAAATATCTTCTCAACAAAGCTACACTTACTGGGCGGCTGGCCAAGTGGGTAATGATTCTGAGTGAATTTGACATCGAGTACGTAGACAGAAAAGCAATAAAAGGACAAGCAATTGCAGATCAATTGGCAGATGCTTCCATGATAGATGATGTTCCTCTACAGTCAGAATTTCCAGATGAAGCAATTTTAACAATATCACATGTGAAGCCATGGCAACTATACTTTGATGGCTCATACACACAGCATGGAGCAGGAGCGGGTATACTCTTTATAACTCCTCAAGGCGATTCTATACCAAAATCATACCGCTTATCATTTCCTTGCACCAACAATATAGCAGAATATGAGGCATTAACAACTGGATTAAGAATTGCAGTTCAGTGGAAGATCCAGGAACTTCGTGTTTTTGGGGATTCTCAACTTGTCATCCATCAAGCAACTGATGATTACCAAACAAAATATGAAAAGCTAATGCCTTACAAACAACTGGTAGATGATTTGAAACAACACTTCACAAAGATAGATTTTGAGCAGATACCAAGAGAACAGAATCGTGCTGCAGATGCCATGGCTACGATTGCTTCGCTCATTGATCTACCACAAAATGAGACCTGCTATGAGTTCCTGGTAGATAATCTCCTGATTCCTTCATATGAGATCACTCCTACAGAAATGATATGTGTTGTTGGTCCTGAATCCCAATTATATGGTTCCATATTCACATACCTTCGCGACAATATCTTACCTCCCGATCTATCGAACAACCAACGCCGCACTTTCATTCGCCAATCCTCTCGATACGTCATTCTAGCTGATATCCTATACCGACGAGGTCTAGATGGCACCCTTCTTAGATGTTTAGAGAGTGATGAAGCTCAGATTGCGTTACGAGAAGTGCATGAAGGGATATGTGGTCTGCATACTAGTGGTCCTACCTTGGCCAAGAAACTCATCAGGACTGGATATTACTGGCCTACTATGGAAAAAGACTCATATCAGTTTGTCAAGAAGTGTAAGCAGTGTCAAATTCATGGAGACCTCATACACGCACCAGCACAAGAACTACAACCACTTGCATCTCCTTGGCCCTTTTGTCAGTGGGGACTCGATCTCATAGGCAAGATTCACCCTCCTTCTTCCAACGGTCATAAATTCATTATCACAGCCACAGAGTATTTCACAAAGTGGATTGAAGCCGTGCCTCTCACACAAGTTACTGGGAAACAAATCGCTACCTTCATTTTGAACTACATCATTTGCCGATATGGGATTCCTACTTCCATTATTACTGATAACGGGCGTCCCTTCAAAAATCAGAATGTTCGTGAACTCTGTGACCGCTTCCATATCTCTCATCGTTTCTCCACACCATATTACCCCCAAGGTAATGGCCAAGCTGAGGCATCTAACAAAACAATTCTCAAAATCCTTAAAAAGACAGTCGACGACGCTAGCCGTAACTGGCATATCCAACTCAATCCTGCACTTTGGGCCTACCGTACAAGTGTCCGCACACCTACAGGAGCTACACCTTACTCACTTGTCTACGGCGCTGAAGCCATCTTGCCTATTGAGGTCGAGTTACCTTCTCTACGGGTCTCCTTGAGAAACATAATCAACGATGAAGATTACAGGGTCTCTCGCTTACAAGAACTAGAACTGCTGGAGGAACGAAGACACACTGCTTTTAATCATCTCAAGGCTTACCAACAAAGAATGAGTCGCAGCTACAATCACAAAGTTAAGCCTCGCACATTTGAAGTAGGTGACTTAGTCCTCAGAGAGAACCCCAAGAATCAGCAAGACAGAGATAAGAAGGGCAAGTTCGAACCAAATTGGCTTGGTCCTTACATCATCACAGCGGTATATGGATCTGGGGCATATCAGCTCTCAACTACAGAAGGTGAACCTTTGGAGGATCCTATCAACAGCATGCACCTTCGCAGGTTCTACACATAGCTCATCGGAATATCCTAATTCAAAAATACAAAAAAAATCAAAAAATTCAAAAATACAAAAAAAAAATTATAAAACAAAAAAATCGTTACTTGGTGAAAACCTGGCAAACAGGCGCCTTGTGACACAAAAAAAAAATTGAAAAAATCGAAAAAAGTAAAGAGAAATAATTTCATCCAATGGTGAAAACCACTTCGGTGGCGCCCTGGGCAAGTACCATGGTGAAAACTAGGTCACCAGCGCCATGCGTAGAGACTTTGCTCCTCCCTCCTTCAGGATTCTCTTTCATCCTTTCACTTTGCACACACTCACGACCAATTCATCCACAATAAACTTACCCAGTCCCATCATGGCTTGTTATTGATCTACCCCAAGATTGGTTAGCCATTCATAATAAACCTCCCTTTTCGCCTCCCTTTCCATCCATAATAAATCAGATCCTATCTGTGACTACGGCCAAATTCTACGTCTAGTAATGGGTGTGGAACTAAGAACATCACATGTTTCGAGGAGTACAGTTTCTTCCAGCTTCCTTCAAGTCTATCCGTGCACAGATCCGCAATAAAGCAACATTTGCATCACAGATCCGCAATAAAGCAACATTTGCATCGAAGATCCGCAATAAAGTTTCATCTTCTCCGCAATAAAGTATCAGTTTTATGGATTCAGTCAGTTTCAGATGAGAGACAGTAGCAACAATAAGCTTCAACAAAATCAAATCTTTCAACAGACTCAGACAACATATGGTTCAGTGCTATCTATCCTTTTTGTGAAAGTGACCATTGTGACCACAATCGAATAAGACTTATACAAGTGACATATTTGAACTTGCTTTGGATTTGTTTGTTTACACATCTCTTGATTTAAGATGAACATAAAAATTTCTTGGGTAGTATTGATAGGATTTGAACAATTCATAAAAGGATTTCGACTTGAACATAGGCCAATATTCTTGAATAGAATTTGTGGGTATTGATTTTTATGATAGTGTTTGATTTTGGACAAGGATGGGACTAGGAGACTCTTTGATAGGTTGGATAGACACAATATGAGAAGATGGTATTTGATAGGAAGTCATGATTTTAGGAAACTCTAGTTCATGCTTAATATACTCAGATTTACAAGATCCTTACATGATGGTACTTGATCTTGGATGGGCATGTTGCTAGAATTTTTATTGTATGGTGTTATTTGTTGGATAGGAATGGCACCATGCGAGTTGTGGATATTCTTGGGAAAAGTAACATCATTGAATTTGTGTGATATATATTCTTCATTTTAATAGTCCTCAATAGAAATATAAAAAGAATTATTTGGCTTTTGGTGTGTTTGTAATGTGTATTAATATTTTGGATAGATGGATTGGAAGTTATATTGTAAGGAGGAAGATGAAGGATATACATAATGTGTGAAATATATGGAGTGCTCTCATGAACTTGGTCTTGGAAACATTGACTAGAAAGAAGGATGTCAAGTTAAGATTGGGTTTCCCTTGTCAACAGAGTCATAGGTTGAGTAATGAAAGCTCACAGAAAGTTTATCTATAATAATCTCATTATTAAATATATTTTAATTATTATATTCAACTTGATCTACAATACTATCATCATCGTCATTAATAAATTAATTTTTTATTTGATTTGGATAGCAAAATTTCTCTAATGAATTCATAGGA
>NW_026729332.1:0-96194 GCF_030272615.1 Cryptomeria japonica
TGGCGCCCGACATGCACACGGTCCTCCGAAAAATCCGCGAAACGAAGGGGGATCTGTTCGTCTCTGCACAAGGATTCCAGATCTTCAATTATAGCCACGTACCTGCAACCTACACATAGAAAAGCGAGGACGATTCGGGGGTTAGGGATTAGGGGTTTGCCCTTAGGTCAAACCCCGGTTTTGGAATTAACCAAGAAATGAGAAATTGTTGTAAATGTAAATGATTGTAATGTAATAAAGTACCAATACCTTGTTGTAAGAATGTTTGTATTCTTACATGCGAAGGTGTAATTGTTGTTGCATGTTGTATGTTGTATGTGGTATGTGATCTCCTCTTCAATGGTTGAATCCTTGTCTTGAATGCAACACTTAGCCTTGAATGGAGACTTAGAATGATCAATTGCTTAAAGGAATGCTTGAATGCTTGAATGCTTGAATGTTTGAATGTCTGAATATCGCTTTCGCGTCTTGTACACATATGTCCTTCCTCCTCCAAATGGGAGAGGAAATGTAGTTTATATACTTGTCAATTAGGGTTAAAAGACTGATTTTTCCAACCTTAGGCCGACCAGGAAAGATTATTTTCCAATTTGCAAACTTAAAGACCCGAAGCCCCATAAGAGACCGGGCCCAAAATAGGACCAGGGACCAAGGCGCTGGGTGCCATGGTCCTGAAGGACCAGGGCACTGGGCGCCATGGTCCCACCTCCAGGGACAGCAAGGTGCAAGGAGGATCAGGCCAGGGTGCTGAAAAATGTAGTTTTTGATGTCATGAACAAGTTTCGGGGTCTCCATTCAGGTTCAGTGTTGCGTCACCATCGTGAAGACCCAAATGCGGTCGAAATTGCAAGTGTCACAATTTTAGGACGCTACATTTATCCCCCACTTTAGCGGGAGTATAAGCACACGCTCATACTTTCGGTAAAGTACAAGGAAACAACATTGAAAGACTTTCACCACGTCAAGGAGGTAAGATACACCAAGCCCCCAATGGACTAAGGATCTTACGACTTCGATTGACAAAGTAAAAGGGAAGATCACGAGGGACAACCATGACTGTCAGTAGTAAGGTTCCCTCACTATGAGTCATGCAAGAAAAATACCAAAAATTTTCAAGGCAAAGCTAAGTTCGCCAAGAAATTTTCAAGTATCCTGAAGGGATAGACAGGGTGTATGCCCCCCTGCATTAAAGCGATCGTACACGCCTCAACGGGGGTGATTTCTTTAAGGTAGTGATACACATAAGAAATGAGAAGGGAAAGGAGCACGTTATCACAAAGATTTAGCCCCCAAGTGTGAGATAAACCCAAGGATAATAGACAAAAAACACAAAGCACGAGGTGACTTCGCTTTCCTCGGGGTCAGTATGCTGTATGATAATTCATGTATATCATATGTATGTATGCATAATTGTTCTTCATTCCCCAATCAAGGAAGGTCACCTAGAAGAAGGGAACACATGTGTCTTTTGAGTCAACATGAGAGAGACCAAAAGAGATCTCAATGCTTTGCATCATCCTCAAGTAGACAACACTAAGGACAACAAATAGAAGAATGAGAATAACACATAGAAGAAGTAACAAAAGAGAGGAGGAGAGAGTCTGCTATGCTAATGAAACTAGTCTAGCACGTCATCTACCCCCCGATCTTGCTGATCAATGTTTCGGGAAGGTAGGGAAAACGCTATAGGAGGAACATCCAACACAGCAGATGGAGCTATCACAAGATCCAAACAAGGGCTATGTTCATGTTCCAAGCCACGTTGTTCTTGTCTAGGAGCTAGGATAAGTGCTTTAGAAAATTTGTTAGATAAATGGTTATCAACATCAACATGTTCATGTTCACTATCAGAAGCAAGAGAAGTAACATTTTCATCATGAATAATATTTTCATCTATATCATCATCAAGATTTATAAAAATATGATCTTTAACTCGCACAGGATCAAGATCATCATGCATCTTATGTTTAGGAGATTTTGGAGAAAATGGAACAATGCTTGTTGAAGGTGTTTTTGGGGATTGCAAAGTTTGAGAAGCAGTTGCTTGAGCTCTAAGACGACGCTTTCGTCGACGTTCACGTGCAGAATGGTTTCGTCTAGTCTTAGTAGGAAGTGGAGAAGATTGAGGAGGAGGAATGTTCTCATCCTTATCACTTGGGTGTTTAGGTTGTGGTCTCTTAGGCTGGGTAATAGGAGAAGAGGAAGGTCTCTTCTCTCCATAAGAGGAAGGAGGAGGAACTGCTCCATATAAAGGAGGAATATTTGGTTTAGGAAGGAGACCAAGTCCATCATGACGAGGAGGTATAGGTCTGCTTTTAGAAAGTTTATTAGACATAGACATAGTCACATCCATAGGAATGGGTTGGGAATCTTCTTGAGGAAAGACATTAGTTTTATCTTTCAAAGGAAGAACTTCCTTCTCAAGAACGATAGGAATATCAAGTTTGGATGTTCTAGGTTCACTTAGAGATAGGATCATATCTGTTTTCCACTTTTGATAAGATTTGAAAAGATGATCACTTCGCGGAGGAAGAGATTGGAATTGTTTAGGCCAAAAGTAATCAATAGGAATGCTAGAAGTTCTTTCAACTGGTTTAAAGAGACTATGATTGACAGTAACAACTTCGCCATTATGGGGAAATTTCAAACACTTGTGAATAGGAGAAGCAATAGCTTTCATGGAAGATAGCCAAGGATAGCCTAGCTTCACACGAAATTGTTCAGACAAAGGAATAATAGCAAAGTTCACATCAAGGGATTTGTTATGGACCTCAATAGGTAATGTAATAGAACCAATTGTAGGAGAAGAAAATGCATCAAATAATTTCACAATCACATCTGTTTTGTCATAGATCACTTGATTCAATTGCAAAGTAAAAAGAAATTCTTCAGTAATAACATTAACCATGCACGAAGGATCAATAAGCACTCCATGGAAAGGTGTATTCTTGACTTTTGCAACTATGTATAAAGGACCATCAGGTGCCCTGATAGTTTCACTAGAATCAAATGTGATGGAAGGTTCTTTAGGGTTTTCTTTCTGCTCTACAAAGTTAATCACATTCGGAGTCATAGACACAAGACCATCAGATGAGAAAGAGGAATCATTAGTCTTAATCACATTAGAGGTATGAGAAGGTAATGGATCAGTAAAAATCTTAAGATTTTGGTTAGGAGGAGCTATAGATGTGTTGCCTTTATCATTCACTCCAGAAACAAAGATAGTATTATTATCAATCAAGTCTTGAATTTTACCCTTTAAAGCAAAACACTTTTCAGTATCATGCCCAGGTTGACGATGAAATTGACAAAAAGATTTGTTATCAAAATAGGGTGAATTAATCTTTGCAGGATCTATTTGCTTTACAGGAGGGAGAGTAAGCACATTTTGTTCCAATAACTTATTCATAATACTATGCAATGATTCATTCAAAGGAGTAAACTTTCTTTCTTTCTTGAAAAACTTAGAAATAGGAGGCACACCTGATGCATTCACATTGTTGTTGATGATGTTTTCATTGAATTTAATGGACTCTCTATTCGGTTTAAACTTTCCAAATGGTTGTTGACTACTATCACCCTTATCACTCGGAGTCATAGGATTTGCTTGTTCCATTTGACTCACAGTCAGTTGATAATTGTGAAGAGTTGCACACAACTGTTGGAAAGAAGTAAACTCAGAAAACAGAAGTTTTTCTCGAATATCTTTTTGTAAATTAGAAATAAAGATTCTTTGAATATCATTGTTAGGCACTGGAAAAGAAATTTGAGAATACAAATGCTTATATCTACCAATGAAATCAGTCACTTCTTCTTTAACACCTTGTTTACAATGCATTAAATCAATCAAAGTAACTTTAGGACTTATATTGTTTTGAAATTGTTGAATAAAAGCATTTGCAAGTTGTTCGAAAGAATTAATAGAATAAGAAGGCAACGAGAAATACCATTGTAGGGCTTTATCTCTTAATGTCCTAGTAAATAGTTTTGCAAGCAACCTTTGGTCATTAGCAAAATCGGTACATATTGTTTGAAAAGTCTTAACATGTGTTAGAGGATCACCTTTACCATTATAAAGCTCCAAATGTGGGATTTCAACATGTTTAGGAGGGATAGCTCGAACAATGTCAAGAGAAAGTGGGCTCGCAACATCAAATGTGGGCACACTAAACTTAGATTGATTCATAGAGGCAATTTGTTGCTGTAAAGAAGAGACAGTTTGTGCAAGATTATTAATGGTTGCTTCAGTCGAAGAATTCATATTAGACGTGTTAGATTGTGATGGAGGTATTATGTTATTGAAAGAAGGTATTGATTGAGAGTAAGGTGGCGGGACACTATGATAGTTAGTCATAGGAGAGGATTGGAAAAGAGGAGCACTACAAGGAGGAATGGAATGATTGAATGAATTGCCCCCTTGCGTCATGTTCATTTGTGGAGATGTAATAGGAACACTCATTGAAGGAATGAATGAAGAAGTCGGATTGAATGAAGGCAGAGGGTTAATTGAAGCAGAAGGATTGGCCCCATGACTGGTGATCATAGGCGGAATGTCCTGTAGAGAAGTAGCCATTATGTTTGATGTAAAAGTAGGTATACTAGCAATAGAAGTTGTCAAAGGAATAGAATGATTAACTTGAGTGGGAGGTTGTGTATAACCTAAAGTTTTAGCACAACTCTTCATAGGCATCACATTCGAATCCACAATGTGTGCAATACCACGCAAAATATCAATTCCATTCTTATCACTTTGAACCATACGTTTTAGACCCTCAATTAATGAAAGAGCTTGACTATCGGGATACTCTTGAGACATCCATTGCTGAAAATCATCAAATTGGTTATCCAATTTCGAAAGTTGTTCTACAGAAACCTCATGGAGAGCTTCTTCATCATTAGGAGGATTAGAGGAATTACCCGTGTCCTCGTTAAAAAGGCTATTCAAATTAGGTTCCATCTCCTCGGTAATTAAACCTTGGAAAGACTTAATTCTAAGGCTTCGTCTAACGAGAATAGTGTAAGTAGGGCTTATTGTTGTAAAACTCATGCACTAGAGAGGGAGAGAAGATTTTGAATTTAGAAGTAGCAAATTTCAATAAAATCAGCCAATCTCCTAGATTTAAGCTGTTAAATGCAATCACGACAATCTCCCAAAATTTCAGAAAAAATGTCAGGGACCGTGGCGCTCGGGGTGCACACGGTCCTCGCAACTTTTTTTGAAATTTTCAGGGATGAAAGTTATGATGATTTTAAAGCTAATTTGAAAAAAATTGAGTGATTTTACGATCTGTAGAAAGGCCAAATTAAAGTTGCAATCTCAAAATTGAACCCTACCCAGATTGTTGAAAAATGCAAAATTTGAATTTTGAAAAAGAGATGGAAACTGAAATTTTGAATTTTATGATTTTAGAGGGAATACCAAAAGCAATACAAGTTTTGAAATTTAAAAGTTGACTCAATTTCACGCAAAATTCAATTTTGAAAGCGGAAATCAAAGTTGTTGTAATTAAACACTTAATTTCAAAAGTCATAAATTGCAAGAATTTGAATAAAACACTGAAATTTCGAATGAATGCCAACACACTTTTTAGATTTAGGACAGTAAGAAACACAATTTTGACACAAAATTTCAATTTCAACAATTTTTGAATGATTAGAAGTCTTAATCCAAGAAATCACTAGACCAACTTTGACTTTACTTTTGAAAGTGTTAGAATTGATAAAATCAACCAAAATTCAGGATTTTAGCAGAAAAATACAGTAAGATCTAACTCCTGAAATTTCAGAAAAAATGTCAGGGACAATGGCGCTCGGAGTGCACACGGTCCTCGCAACTTTTTTCCAAATTTTCAGGGATGAAAGATATTATGATTTTGTTGCAGAATCCAAAGTTACAACTGATTTGGAGATGTTTTGATCAGTGAAATTATCAGTCAAAGGTTGAATCAAGAAGGTTTTAAAAATTAGGGTTTTGACACTTAACCACTTAATTTTCAGAATTAAAGCACAAATATGAATTGATAATTTGCAATAGAAAGGTAGATCTGAAATATGCATTAATAATTAAACATTTCACAAGCTCAATTACTAAAAAGAAAATTTAGGGTTTTTATGCAATTATCCTCTAAAATTTGCAAAAGATCAAACATGGAAATGTAATCAAGGCATCCAAAATTTCAGATCTAATCATGAATAATCAGAAAGGATGTTCACGTCAGGTTCACCAAAATGTAAAGCGGAAAATCGCGAGCGAACCCTAAGTGTTCCCCCCACCACTCTGAGGAGAGGGGAAGGAGGTCACTAGGGTTGACGGTTTTCACTTAGGGGAGACTTTACATTCAAAAGAGGGGTTGAAACCCACAAGATCCAATCCCACACAATGCAAGATTGGATTCTAAATGAGTTTCAAGGGTTAAGACAACAAGGCTACCCTCTTTTGTAAAGAATGTAGATAGAAGGATTAAGCTAGGAATGCATAAAAAGTGAGAAAGATTCACTTATAAACAGAGATAGGAATATAGGATGAAGCTGCGGACCTGGAAATAGTAGTAAAATGTCAAGACGACGATGTCCTGCAAATTTGAGCGAAAGTTGACAGGACAATGGCGCCCGGTGTGCACACGGTCCTCCGAAAAATCCGCGAAACGAAGGGGGATCTGTTCATCTCTACACAAGGATTCTAGATCTTCAATTACAGCCGCATACCTGTAACCTACACACAGAAAAGCGAGGACGATTGGGGGGTTAGGGATTAGGGGTTTGCCCTTAGGTCAAACCCTGGTTTTGGAATTAACCAAGAAATGAGAAATTGTTGTAAATGTAAATGATTGTAATGTAATAAAGTACCAATACCTTGTTGTAAGAATGTTTGTATTCTTACATGCAAAGGTGTAATTGTTGTTGTATGTTGTATGTTGTATGTGGTATGTGATCTCCTCTTCAATGGTTGAATCCTTGTCTTGAATGCAACACTTAGCCTTGAATGGAGACTTAGAATGATCAATTGCTTGAAGGAATGCTTGAATGCTTGAATGCTTGAATGTTTGAATGTCTGAATATCGCTTCCACATCTTGTACACATATGTCCTTCCTCCTCCAAATGGAAGAGGAAATGTAGTTTATATACTTGTCAATTAGGGTTAAAAGACTGATTTTTCCGACCTTAGGCTGACCAGGAAACATTATTTTCCAATTTGCAAACTTAAAGACCCAAAGCCCCATAAGAGACCAGGCCCAAAATAGGGCCAGGGACCAGGGCGCTGGACGCCATGGTCATGGGGGACCAGGGCTCTGGGCGCCATGGTCCCACCTCCAGGGACAGCAGGGTGCAAGGAGGATCAGGCCAGGGTGCTGAAAAATGCTGTTTTTGATGTCATGAACAAGTTTCGGGGTCTCCATTCAGGTTCAGTGTTGCGTTGCCATCGTGAAGACCCAAATGCAGTCGAAATTGCAAGTGTCACAATTTTAGGACACTACACTAGTAAACATTGATCTTTTAGATAAAAGAGGATGAAGGAAACTGCATCACACACGTGATCGATCATATAAAAGGCTAAAAATCATGCTACAGACATCAAAAAGGGAGAAGACGTGGTTCGCAAGGTAAACAGTTGGGCAATGCTCATTGATTGAGTGTTGAACATCGATCAGGGACGTGATATCAGATTGGATATGATATGTCATGATGATTAGAGATCAGATCGTATGTAGATTTAGTGCATGGTAGAAACCCTAGTGTGCAAATGTTCAAACTCACGTTTAGGTGGGAAAATATGGATATAAGAGTGTGAGCCAAAGATGTAGTTGGTGTTACTACATGAGAGAGGAAGGCTAGTGAAGAAAGCCAATCAATCAAGTTCTCAAGGACAATTAGAGAAGAGATTGAGTGAGAGAGAGAGAACCAGTTAAAAGAATTCAATTGGCATGAGTGAGTTAACCGGTAGTCTACCATTAAGCCTGACAGAGGAGTGTACCAGTGGTGATTGAACTGGCCTAGAAGATTGCAGAGAACATTGCAATGACGAACCGGTAAGATAAGAATCGACAGTGATTAGATAGTAGATAATTGACAAAGTTAAGAAGACTGGTGGTGTCTAGCAGCAGTGTGACAGAGAGGAAGCAAAATCAACAAAGAAGGAGAAGATGATGAACCAATATAGTTGCAATAGAGAGTGAGTTGCAACAGGAGATAAGGTTGTTGTAGTGAGAAGGTGAGAAAAGAACTGACAAAGGATTGAAGAGAGGAGAACCGGTAGAGAGATTTGCATAAGAGTTATAAAGTTATTTTGTAATAAAGATATTACTTTTGTATCTGATATATCTTTATTGTAGCTCACTGAGTTGGAGCTTAGTGCTGGGGTTGGTGCTCCTTGGGTTGGTGCCCTAAAATAAAGGGTTGGTGATCCTTGGGTTGGTGCCCTAAAATAAAGGGTTGGTGATCCTTGGGTTCGTGCCCTAAAGCAGGAGTGGTGCTCCTTGGGTTGGTGCCCTAAAGGAGGAGTGGTACTCCTTGGGTTGGTGCCCTAAATGTTGTAACTGAATGTTTCATTGTGAAGCTGGATTGGAGCAATAGTCTCCAACAGTATTTCTCATCGAGTTTTTTCCCATCTTGGGTTTTCCTCGTACATATGGTGTTATGTGGTGTCCCTTTTATGTGTGGTTGCATTTGTGTCATTCTCCCTTCTCATTGGTATGTCTTCTTTATGCTAGATCTGTTAACCGGTTTACACACATAGGCTAGAAAAGGATTAAGTTTGGAAATCACTGATTCACCCCCCCTCTCAGTGATATCTAGTGTTCAATAGAAAATGGTTGATGTATACTTGATAAGAAGCTTGATTTTCTAAATGAATACTTCACATAAACTTGCACTTTCACATCATAAGAGGCTCCTTCAATTCCTAGAGTTGTCGGATCCTTCAAATGAGGAAAGGAAATGTTATGTGTATGAAACCCTAACTTTATTTTTTATCATAGAGCGACCTAGAAATCATATAATTTCACACCAAGTTGATTTTAAACATTATAATATTTCCAAAACATGATCCTGGAATTCGAGGAGAAAACGTAGGGGTCGATGTTAACCACATCAGTTTGACCAACGTTTTTCCAAATTTTTAGGGATGCAAGGTATAGTGATTATAAGGTGATCCCCAACTCGATGCGATGATTCAAGATGTTTAGATATGCAAAATCAAGCCTTGAAGGTCGAAATATGACATAATTAGGGCTTTGATGAATGAATTAATTAAAAAGATAAAATAAAAAGGGGCACACTTATAGTTAAGGGCACATTTTTATGATGTGTGAAGTGATAAAAGGGGATTTTAGATTAAATTAAATTAATTAATTAAATGCTTAAAGGGAATTTAAAATGCAAAATGCAACACACTAAGGCGGGTGCTAACCTAAGCATGGAATTGTACCACCCAATTAAGGGTGTACAATTTATGACACAACAATCTTATACTATTATTTTACTATTTGATTCTTCTTAATGATATTGATATTATTGTTATAAACATTCATGATTTGATGAATTTGTGTGCTAGAATAGTGTAGGGTAAAATGTGTTAAGGAAGTGTTTGGTTAATTTTTTATTGGGTTTTAGAAGTATCACTAACTAGACATCCAAAGGCAATTGAATACCTATAAGGCTCTTACACATAACCTCCATCTCATGCACTTAATTTATAGGATATAAAAAATGACATCCATACCAAAAATAATTGTTTACATTGAGAAAATCATTTCAAAAGCAAAATAGCACACTCCAAAGATACCCAATTTATTATTTAGAAAAAAAAAAAAGAATACAATATACTTGGATAGAAAGTTTCTCTTAGAAGTATCAATAAATAGATATCAAAAGGTAATTGAATATCTATAAGACTCTTACAAATAACCTCTATCTCATGCACCTAGTTTATAGGATATAACATACAAGAAACTGTCAAATGGACAATACAAGAAACTATCAAATGTTATTACAAAGACATGAGCTAAAACCAGATAAAAGTGGTGTCCAAATTTTTTTTAATTGAAAATTCCTTATAATGTGTTAAAACACACACCAACACATGTAACTCCCTTTTACAACTCATTTACGTTCCAATACATTTTTATATTTCCCATTTCAAGAGACCCAAGTTCTAGAGGTCATAAATTTTGATATGAGAGTTTGATTGACAAACCACTTGAAGAGCAAAAAATAACATGACGTTCTCTATCAATCTAAAACCCAATATGTTAGTTAAAACCACTTTCAGACCCAAAAATGCCTCTAAGGTGTTCAAAATTGACTTTGAAGCTTTTTTTCAAACTTGGAAAAATGGAAAACTTAATGTGTTCAAATCTAGGCATGATCTTGAGAATAAATTTTACCAACATGCTTATTTAGTAATCCAGAGGTCTGGGGTAAATTTTAGACCAATTCGTGCTCAAATATTAAATTACTATAAATAGGAAAATTATGTATTTGCAAGGTTGAGACACCATGTTCCTAACAAAAATGTGGAACCGTATAAAAAAAATGCTATTTTTTTGACATATTAAATAAATGTCATCTCATTGAAGAAAGGATTGCAAGATATGAAGAAAATAGATTTGTCAACAGTGTAATAATCTCTCAAGAAAACACAATGAGTAGATGGAAAGCTAAATTCTTAAATATAAACATAATATCCCATTTATCAACTTAAGAATGAAATGGATAATACCACATAATTCCTCCATAAAACCTAAGGAATGAAGAAAGTAAAAATATACAAATAGTAGAAAGGGATAAAAAAAATACACAAGACAAGGCTTGGTACGTAGCTTAATTGGTGAGAGCTTCCTATGGTAGGCACGAGATCACAAGCTCTAGTCTCTTGTAGCCCACATGCTACTAAAGGTCATGTTGCACAAACATCATAGGTTACATTAAAAATTTTACCTAGTGTACTACAATTTATAGGGGACTACCTGATTCTTGTGGTCTCAATAAATACAAAAAAGAAAATATAATTTCTCAAAGAAGAAAAAAAATTACATGCTTCTACCCTATAGTGATAACAAAAATATTTACCAAACTATCATAATCCTTAGAACCATTGCAACATTGTAGGGAGATGGGATCTGAACCATTTTGATACCAATGATCTAGATCTTAGGTGGTCCAAGAGATAATAATCTAAAATATAGAGACAAAGGTTTATATTAAGATTGAATTTAAAAAATAGAATAAACAATCTTATTAATCTACATGTTGGGTACATAGTATACTCCCAAGGAAGATAAATGTTTGTATTTCCTCCTATCTTTCTTGTTTTTCTTATGTCAAAATATATTCTTACAATTATTTTCTTATGTTATAGATGTAAATTTATATATTGTGTAAATGTTCATGAAGATAAATCTCATTATGCATGTTAAAATTGTTAAGCTTCCATGTGTTAGAATTCATCTTTTGATGGTTAGAATTCTAGTTTCTTAATATGAAAATAGATGACCAATATTATGTAATGGCTCCAAAATTTGTGTTGGAGCATTGTGTGGTATTTTAAAATGTTGTGTGATAATATATATTGAAATATAAATAGTGGCATGTATTCATTAAGAGGAATAATTACAAATGCTACAAAAAACTGAAATAGAATCATCCATAAAGTTGTGTCAGGATTTAGGATGTTTCTTATGAGTTGCACATTATGGTTCCAAGTGTAACAAGAATGGTGTATGAATCAAGGAGCTAAATTTTATGATGTTTCATGGTTCTTGATATAAACTAGGGAGCACACATGTTATAGGAAAATACATGTATTGGTGTGATATGATTCTTAGAACTATGTGCATAGTGTATGGTGCATGGAGTTGCATGCTAGATTTTGTATTTTTCAGAGATGATTAACGCTAGTGCATTATCATGTTTAGTACCACATGAATCAAGTAGGGTGGTGTTTATAGACACCATTTCTAGGAACTTAGTAAGCAAGGGTTATGTTATTATTAGCTAGTGCATCAAGTAGACTAAATTAATGGTGATGAATGTGGATTAAAGACATTAAGCAAGTATGTAAGACACCTAGAATGATATTGCAAGCTAATGATGCCCTTACTAGGATTTTACATGATCTTTCTATTATGTTTTCATGTAAATATTATTTTGATTATCTCATGATAATATAAATGAGGTGAAATTAGTCCTTACAAACACTAACCTAGGTTGTAATGTGAAATAAATTAGACTTTACTTGAATAATAATGGTAAAAAAGGGATGAAATTATCAATCCAATTTTAAACTGTTAGGTTCAAATATGCATGTGCGCAAGTGACCTACGTGAATTATGCATTTGTGGGTCTAATATAGGATGATGAATGGCGGAGATTTGATATGATTAATTTTGGTTTTAATTGTGTTTTTTTCAATGAAAATTTTCGATCACGATCAGATAAAATCAAACTGTCAATTCATAAATATGCATTGTTAAAATCAAAAGTAATAATATCAATTCTTCATGGACTATGAAAAATCATGCTAACTAATGGTGGATATTATTGATTATTATCATACCTTTGAGATGCATGGAGATAGAATGAGATTAGGATAAAATCATTGAAATTCGATGTAAAATTATGTCAGGACATATAATAATCAATACATAAAAGACAACCTAATCAAATTAGGCCTAAAATATAAAAGAAGAGGACATGAATATATTATCTTTTCTATTTCAATATGGATAAATATAAAAATTAGCAAAATTAAAGGAAAAATTAAAACAAAGCAATTTGAGATTTTGTTGTCAATCCTTGGATGAGTTTCGACAAAAAATGATGTTTATACTCTATGCATGATTTTTTATTTAAATACATTAGAAACTTGAATTTATTACTATATAATCATATTTAATTTTTTAATCATAAAATAAATTTTTTTTTTTAATCAAAATTCTATTACCTATATAATTTTTATGTGAAAGCTTTTTCTGGTTGATATGAATATTTGTGGAAAGGAAATGCATGAGATTTAAGTCTAATTAAAATTGTCGGTCAGTGTGGGAAATAATTGGAATGAAAAATATATAGTCACAATTTACATAGTTAATTTTCCACATTGACACGCCATATTCTTATTTCACACGATACCCATCACACTCAAATTGGAATTATCGCTCAAGGACCCTCGAATTTGTTGTGCCTTACCTTCACCTGACACTGCTCAGCCTATTATTTGTAACATTTTTCTCATAAAAATGAGAAAAATGTTACAAATAATAGGCTGAGTAGAGTCATTCCTCCTCATTTAACCAGGAAATGTTCTTCTCTTAGTGTTCTAGATTTGGCAAAAAATCATCTGGAAGGTAAAATACTAGCAAAATGGGGCAATATTTTTTGTATTATTTATTTTTTTGGACCAGGTCATATAGTTCAACCAAATTTATGTCTATTTCAAAATGTAAATATCTTGATTTGTGGGTGATCTTTCTACAATGTGTTTTTGAGCTATTGAATATCTCCACCCCTCCATAGGATGAAGTTCACAAGCCCTTATTTAAAGGAAATATCGTAAAGACTAAAATATTTGCTAAGGAAAAATTAAGATTGACAAAAAATGGAAAAACAAACCAGATTGAGGTAAATAATGAAAATGAACATGGAAGAAAAGTTTTAAAGTTTCTTGTATGAACTTCTTCAAAGTAAATAATGTTTGAAATAAAGGTAAACATCTTTAGAATGAGAATCTAGTTTTAGTTGTTATAATTATTGATCCAATGCAGAACCAAATAGAGATAATAGGAAAACAAAATAGGGAAAACAAAGGAAATAAAAGAATATAAGAAAAAAACATATAATATAATATTTATGTGGAGATATATTTTTGAGAAAAAAATAAACACAAGAAGAGATGTGCACTGGTCTATATAAATTTCAATAGAGTTTACAATGCATCACTAACACCCTTCGCTTTTTGTCTTCATTTCAATAACATCTGTTTTTTTTAACTAAACTCTCTATCTTGTCGCATTTTAATACAATGCCCTCATTAAAATGTGTTTCCTTCTAAGGAAAGAAAGCCTACCATATGTAATTTCTATGACCTAATGATGAATGATCTAGATTGACTAAAAAAAAGTATAATTTTACAATGCAATTTTTAAAAAGATTCCATTTGGGAGTTGATCTGATTTATGAAAACCAGATTACAATACCTAGTGTGATACTTGCGGTATTGTAGATTTCAACACAAAAAAAAAATTGACAACAAGAAGATTGCAAACCAAAAACTGTCTCCATTCTATTCAAAATTGGAGTTTATACAAGTCTAATGTATCCCAAGGGTCACACAAATCCCTTGGAATTTGAAATGAAGAGTCATCATAATGTTTATTACAATTAAACTATTAAAACTATCAAAATTATCAAAAAAACTAATATAAAATTTCAGTCCACTTTGAGAAGGCATAACTTTCTCATCCTAGCTCCGAATTACAAACCGTTTGATGCATTGGAAAGGTATTCAAATAATCTAGAACCAAATTTCGGATACATCAATGATGTCTCGTCGTGTTTCCCGCACCATATTTGTCCAAAAATGCACCAAAGACCCTCAAAATTGCAATTTACTAAAACATATAAAATTTTGGAAAAATTAGATTTCAATATTTTCCCAATTTAATCCTGATCATTCCTCCCCCCTTAAGAGGCAATGGGCCCCATTGCACTAATCTGTTGCAACAGATGAGGAAATTGTTCTTCAATTTGTTCCTTAGTACGCCACTTGCCTTGATGAGAATGCTGACCAGCTCCAACCACCCGATACAAAGGGATTTTCTGATTTCTCAAAGTCTTTAAAATGGATTCAGTAACATGGTCACACTGGACTAGAGCAGTAGTAGAGGGGTTTAACTCTGCAGCTTGAATGTATTCAGTAGCTTGGGAGATATCCAATAAAGGAGGAAAATAGGGTCTCAACAACTCCACATTGAAAACTGGATGCAGTCCCAAAAAAGATGGCAAATTAAGTTCAAAAGCATTCTCACCAACTTGTTTCACAATAGTGTATGGTCCATAACGAAGAGGTCGAAGCTTCCTATTTGGTCCATGTAGGCACTCTTTCTGAAAATGTAACCATACCTTGTCACCAACCTGAAACTGATGGGGAGTTCTATGTTTATCATGTCTTTCCTTATACTTCTGATTACTCTACTCCAATATCTCATAAACTTCTTGTTGTAGGTGTCTAATGTTATCAATGAATTTTTCTACTTTATCTACCTCCTTGTCACCATTCAATGGACTACTAGACTGTAGAGATGGTATTGCTACATCCATAGGTGCCAATGGCTGGTACCCAAGAGAGACCTCAAATGGACTGTGCCCTGTAGTACTATGGAGTGCACGGTTGTAGCTGTGTTGCACATAGGGTAAGCTTTCATCCCACGTGCGAGGATGTTTTGAATGATACATCCGTAAAATATGAATAATCATTCGATTCACCACTTCTGTCTGCCCATCTGTTTGGGGATGGAATGCTGTGGACTTTGTCAGTTTCGTGTCCATTTTAGCCCATAGTGCAGACCAAAATTTGCTGATGAACCTGCTATCCCTATCAGAAATAATGGTTTTTGGCAAACCAAAATGAACCCACACATGTTCAAAAAATAGCTTGGCAGTATCTTCTGCAGAAATCATCTTTTTACATGCCACCATGATAGCCATTTTAGAAAACCTATCTACCACAACATATACACAATCATGCCCCCACCTGGTAGTTGGAAGCCCAGACATAAAATCCATTGAAATAGACTGCCATGGCTTATCAGGAATAGGTAATGGTAAGTATAGACCCAACTTACGGTTTGCTGGTTTTGCAATCGCATAGGCTGCACAAGCTTGTATATGTGAAATGACATCTTGCTTCATTTTTGGCCAATAGAAATACTTTTGAAGGATAGCAGTAGTCTTACCAATACCAAAATGTCCTGCAACACGACTGTAGTGAGCTTCCCATATCATTTTCTTCCGTTCTTCGGTGGGTACACATATGTGACCATTATGGCAAAGAAACCCATCCTGCAAGTGAAAATCAGAGACAGATTTTCCTTTTACCAAATTACTATAGATGTTAGCAAAATTAGGGTCAGTACTATATAGTTGTTCCCAAGTGGATGATTGATGACCGCATGAATCCAACACTATTGTCAAACCTGCAATTGGAGGCCTACTCAAACAATCTGCCACCTTGTTACTGCTTCCTTTTTTATGACGAATGTTGAGGTGAAATTGTTGTAAATAGACTGACCACCATTGATGTCTATCATTCTGTAGCTTTCCTTGTGTTTGCAAGAATTGGAGTGGTTTATGGTCTGTATGTATAACAGTTTCTTTTCCCAGTATATAGTGTTTCCATTGTTTGCAAGCCTGAACAATGGCATACAACTCCTTATCATAGGTGGGATACTTACGTACTGTATCAGAAAAATTTTCACTATGATAGGCAACAGGATGCCCATTTTGTGTGAGTACCGCACCAAGAGCATAATCTGATGCATCTGTTTCTATCTCAAATGCTTGGTGTAGATCTGGAAGGACCAATACTGGTGCTAAACATAGTCTTTTCTTTAACTCCTCAAATTCTTGTTGTTGTGCCTCTGTCCACTGAAATTTTGCTTGTGCTCCACCCCTGAGTGATTGATTAAGAGGCCATGATATGTGTGAGAAACCAAACACAAATCTATGATAGAAGTTGGCTAAGCCCAAGAAGCTGCGAAGCTCTGTGAAATTTTTAGGGGATGGCCAATCTTGAATTATTTGAATCTTTGCTGGATCAACATGAACACCCTCATTGTCAATGATATACCCTAAGTATTGAATACTCTGCATACCAAAAGAACACTTCTCAATGTTGGCATAAAGTTTGTGTTTTTGCAGAGTTGAAAGAACTTGTTCAACATGCTGCAAATGCTCAGACCAAGTTCTGCTAAAGATGAGTATGTCATCCAAATAAACAACTACAAAGGAATCAATGAATGGTCTAAGCACATCATTCATCAATCTCATAAATGTGGCTGGGGCATTTGTTAGGCCAAAAGGCATGACCAACCATTCAAACAAACCTTCCTTAGATTTAAATGCAGTCTTCCACACATCTGCTGGATCAATTGGTACTTGGTGGTATCCAGACTTCAAGTCAACTTTTGTAAAGAATTTAGCCCCCCTAAGTTGGTCCAACAAATCATCAATTCAAGGGATTGGATATCTATTTTTAACAGAGATTTTGTTTAATGCTCTATAATCAATACAAAGCCTCCATGTCCCATCTTTCTTTTTAGCAAGGACAATTGGACTTCCACAAGGTGAAGCACTTGGACGAATGTGTCCTTTTTGAATCAACTCCTGAATTTGTCTCTTAATCTCATTATTTTCCAAAACTGACCTCCTATATATTGGCTCATGTGGTAGCGGTGTGCCTGGAATTAAATCAATAGAGTGCTTGACTTGATAGTGTGTTGGTACTCCCACTGGTGGTGTAAACACACTGTGATATTCTTTCAAAATTTTATCTATTTGATTTTGTTGATTCTCTGTTACCTTAGCATGTGTATTAAGAACAGCTGACTTTGTTTGTTCAGGGCGAATCATGAGTACAATAAAAGCTCTAGTTTGAGCAATCAAGCGTTTACATTGTTTAGCACTAATTAAAGATGTAGTTTGTGTTGGACATACCTCTGGTATTCGGTACCTCTTCTCACCAAGCTTGATTGTAACACTACGTGGCCTTGACTCATACACCCCATGCCTCTGATACATGTATGGCTGCCCCAGCAAGACATCGCATACATCCAATGGTGCTACATCACATATCACTTCATCCTTGAAAGGCTTGATTGAATATGGCAAACGACATTGTTGATTGATTTGAATATCTTGTCCCTCATTCACCCATCCCATAGAGTATGGTTGTGGGTGTCTTGTCACTTTCAAATTTAATCTTTTGACTGTCTCCCTAGAGATCAAATTCTTTTGACTCCCACTGTCAACAATAAAATGTAGAGGCTTTCCATCAACCCACATCTGTGAATGAAAAAGTCTCTCTTCATCTTCACGGGGAAATACTTTAGCAGTTCCAACTACGGCATATGGGTTTGCTTCTATGATGGAATCATTCTCCTCTTTCTTAGAATTATCTATTGGTGACGATTCAGGTTCAACTTCCTCCCCTCGTATTTCTGTCATCAAATTTTTAATACTTCGACAATCCTTTGAATTATGGGTTGGGGACCTATGCATCTCACACCACATGCCTATGTCTATCTTTTTAGTAGACCACCATGTGTTCTTGGGTGAATTTGAATGAGGTTCCTTGGTCACCTGTTTCCCTGCAAATTTATTGCCACCTTCAGCCCTTGGCTTGTTGTTTGCAAAGTAGTCCCTCTTCCCTCTTTGCTTGGATTTTTCTTCAATTTTTGTAGCATATTTATAGGCAGTTGCCAATGTCTCAATATTTAAAAAATCCATCTTTGTTTGAATATACCTGTGAAGTCCACTCCGATATTTCAAAATTCTATGCTTCTCTGAATCATTAATACCGAGTTTTGCTGAAAGTGAATGGAATGTATTGGTGTAATCTTGCACAGACTGATCCCTCCTTTGGCGAAGAAGCTGCCATTCTATGTATTTTTGTTCATATACATCCTCCGGGAGGTAGGCTTCTTTGATATATTCCACAAATTCTCCCCATGTGGGCTTCTTATCAAGAGATAGTATAAAACCATCTTCAGCAACTGATTCTTGTTCTTTATTTGCTACTTTGGTTTCCCATGCTAATTTCACATGGGTTTCAGCTTTGAGGAGAGCAAATGTTATCTTTTCAGCATCTAAGAAATTATTTATAGAAAAGTACCTATCCAACTTTGATAACCAGTTATCAACAGCTTCAGCATCGACCTTTCCTTCAAAATTTGGGATGTCGAAATTGACCTGCACTTTGAAAGGGGTATTTCCACGAAATGGTGTTTCAGATTCAGAGGGTTTTTGCTTCTGTAGGAGGTATGAAAAGTGACTCATCATCTCCTCTCGTTGCTTATTTAAAGCTTCCTCGACCAACTTTTTAACATCATTGTCTGACATCTTCGATTGTGTGCGTCTCAAAGGTGGGTATTTTGACAAATCTTGTGTATCCAATCCTAATCTTTGGTAGGAAGACCTTGTGTAAATTGGCATAAAGGAGCATTCCCGCTATGATACCACTGATCTGATTTATGAAAACCAGATTACAATACCTAGTGTGATACTTGCGGTATTGTAGATTTCAACACAAAAAAAAAATTGACAACAAGAAGATTGCAAACCAAAAACTGTCTCCATTCTATTCAAAATTGGAGTTTATACAAGTCTAATGTATCCCAAGGGTCACACAAATCCCTTGGAATTTGAAATGAAGAGTCATCATAATGTTTATTACAATTAAACTATTAAAACTATCAAAATTATCAAAAAAACTAATATAAAATTTCAGTCCACTTTGAGAAGGCATAACTTTCTCATCCTAGCTCCGAATTACAAACCATTTGATGCATTGGAAAGGTATTCAAATAATCTAGAACCAAATTTTGGAAACATCAATGATGTCTCGTCATGTTTCCCCCACCATATTTGTCCAAAAATGCACCAAAGACCCTCAAAATTGCAATTTACTAAAACATATAAAATTTTGGAAAAATTAGATTTCAATATTTTCCCAATTTAATCCTGATCAGGAGTACTACCCTAGAACCCCTTCTAGGGAGAATCTTGGAGGGGCAACACTAGTGGGGGTTAAGTGCCCCACCCCTTTTTAGGTATTGGGATCTAAACGTAGCTAAAATAAGATCATTTCTTAGTGAGTACATATTCCATTATGCAATTTTCAAACAATAGGAATAATTAATTATAGAATATTTACAACGTTGATGGCACCTTAATCATAAAAAATGAGACATATATAAATTGCATTCATAGAAATTTGGCCATTAAATATACTTGGCTTTGTTTTTTTGTACCTTTGGACCTTTATCAAATATAAATTTCCAATTGAAACATTGAATCATTTGAATGAACTATTTTTGAAAACAATATTATATAACCTCATTACATGTATGCAATTCTATTACATCTAAAAATAATAATGGATGAAATGGATCATATTTTGTCTATAATAATTGAGCTTAGGTAGACTATTTTGAGATTGTACAAAGTAAATGGGTGAACTAAAAGTGCTCTACAAATATTTTATCAACTTACAATTGCCCTTTGTATGGCTTCTTGCTTTCATAGAACTCTCATTGTTATGACATTAGATGCAACCTACATTAACTACAATACTATTCATATTTATTGATATTTCATTTAATGATTTATTCATCTATTTAATTTTTTAAATTCGTACATATAAAAGAAACTAAGAATAAATACATATTTATATCAAATAATTAATCTTATTTCTTTCTCAATAATATATTTCACTACAGATCAATATACTATTATTATAATTAATCGATAGGCTATCTTCTGTGGGACACCCCAAATTCCCCCCCAAAACTAAAAATTTCTCACATTGTTGTTGTTTCATTTCAGTTGTCTAAAAAGGTGCGGTTACTGATTTTTCTATTTCTTCACCTTTACATAGGTTTTTCCTTGTCTCCATGCATTTCTACGCACTCCCCTTTCAACATTACACTCTTCTTCTCCTCGCACACCCAACCATGCTTATCTTCATCTTTTGCGCAGATTACACACACTCTCCTCACATAACCATCAAATAGTGAGTTCACTATTTTATTTTACGCAACCTTCTTTTGTCTTCTCATGTGCTATCAACTCTTCTACTTTTCATTGCCGGGTCTCTTCCCCTTCCTCACACACTAACCCTCTCTATTTTTGTGCATGTTCAACCAATTTTCTTCACCTCTTCTGGTTGCTTCTTTCGTATGAGTCTTAACATTTTTTGTGGTATATGCCTTATCTTGATCATTAGATAGAATAGCGTGGGCCGTTAGTGTGATCCTTTTTCACACTCCCTAAGGTTTTGATTGTCTATGATTCAGCCAACATAACATAAATTTCTAGCCAATGACATCCATTTCATATGACTCATCATGATCATCTAGTATGACATGGCTTGTTATTTTGATCTGTATTGTTGTTTAAACTCGATAAAGAATTCATTATATAGTAGAGTTTGTCTTGCTAGTTTGATTTTTGTTCTTGTTTATTCTTCTTAAGGAATTGGTCACCTAATATAGTGTGGTTTGCTAGTTGTGATTGTTTAACATAGCAATATATGGATCATCCAACATAACATAACTTGTTGGCTAGTGGAATCCATATCGTATATGTGTTCTTGCAAGAATTTGAATCCACATAAAGTTCCGAAGTGGAAGTTATTTTTTCCAATTTTTAAAATTTCTCACAATTGATCTAAAAAATTGAGATACTTAAAGATTGAATCTTGAAAAAGTTTAGAAATATGAAATGTATTACTCCAAGTCTAGTTTTCAAACATGTAATTTATTTTAATACCCAAATGATATAAATTGATTTTCAGAAAGCATTTCTAAAAACTACTATTTAAAATTGTATGTTTCAAGAGCATACAATACATGTGTATGGTCACCATATTTTGATCTAATTTATTTATTTATTTATTTCTGAAAGCTACTGGGAAAAATATGTGTAAGACATCGAAGATTGATGAGGATTTTTTTGGTACTTTTTTTCTAAATGTTTCAGATATTGCTTTTTACAATTCTCATTCTTAAACCTAATAAAAAACAATAATAATTTAAGCTAACACAATAAATTGTATACTAACAGGAAATTAATTATAGATTAATTAATTGTGATAGTAATTGAAATGTGAGTATTTTGAGGTTAAAATATGTTGTGTGATCAAATTTGATACTAGCAAGTTTTGACACTTATAAAATTTGATGTTGGTAAGTTTTGATTATAAATTGAAAGGAAAAATCTTACAATATGTTAGTATGTTCTAATTTTAGTAAATGTTCATATAATCCTATGATTGTAATGTTGTACTGATGTTCTTAATTAGATTTTAGTATTGATTGATCTGGATCAAAACTAATTGATTAGATGGCTACAAATGACTTAAGGTTTGCCTTTCCATGCAACATTGTAATGTGCAAATCAAATTTCCATGCTTATGTCAACAACGACTTCCAAAAAAGAGGTATAAGTTTGGGTCAATTTGTTAAGGAGGTCAAAATAACAACAATAATTATAAATTAGATTAAAATCTCTTTCCGTAAAAATGAGGGACGTCAAGACATAGATGATACACAAATCAATTCCAAATTCCTTAAATTTCAAATAAAATTAATTCCTCAAAATTAAAATTAATTCCTATTATTGTCAGGAATACGACTGTTCAGCGCGTGTTGAGGACGTTTCCTAGTTGGCTTTTGGAGTCGAGTCAAATAGTATGTGTCAAATTTCATCATAACGCATGATTTGATTTTATGGGTAAACAATCCTTTTTTCGTTGCCGTATTGCATGGGTTCAATCAAAAGCACAGAGATGGGTAAGCACCAGTGGAATCCCCCGTTCTTTATTTTTTTTTTGTTTCTTGGAATCTTCTTTCCTCGCACATGGGTTTTGTTTCTTGGAAATATGTAAGATGAAGAAAATTCATTGCCGTATGACATGGGTTTGGAAAATTCAAAGTCATAGCGAAAATGGGTGCCTTTGGACAACATGCGCGTATTGTATGGCATTTAGCATTGTGGTATTCATTTCACGTGAATTGACTAAGTTTCCTCATTTTCCTTACAGAGGAGGCAGATTGAAGGGCCTTCGTAACCTCTAAGTTTGAACTGTTCTGCAGTGAGAACCCTTCCTTGTATTGCAGCCGAGGAAAAGAGACCAACTTTTGAGAGATGGAATTTGTCCAGCATAGTATAGTCGGGATGTATACATACTTTATATATATATATATATATATATATATATATATATATATATATATATATATATATATATATATATATATCTTTTATTTTGTATATATATTTGTCTATATCCTCTCATCCTTGTAGGTAGATGTAGGTTGGGATTCTCGCTTCTTTTATTAATTTTTCATGGCTAGGTCTCCTAAATTTGTCTATGGCTGTCACGGCGCTAGACTAGGTTATGTTATGGATACTTAGATTTGGCAGCTAAATCTTGCTTTGGGTCTTGCTTACCTTGATTTCTCTTCGATGCGTCGGTAAGTTTTTGTCAGGCAGGTTTGAGAGTATATCGATCTATCTCGTTTTGAAATCTTTGGGTATGTTCTCATAGTGGAAATCTATGGAAATGTTGGTATTAAGACAAAACAGAGGAATTTATCAATTTTGGGTTACAATTGCTCGTAATTCTTCATTCAAACTAGCCTAACAGTGTGCAAGAAGAATGTGGTTTCTGTTTTGGCAATCTGACTCTGCAAGATTCAGTTGGAGGTCATCGTCATGTCTTACTCAGAACAACACCATCTCAATATGAGCAGAATATTACTCCATTGTAGTCAAATTATGCATCCATTAGCAATGGAATGAGTATGGTATTCTCGACAGGAATTATCAATTGTAATTTTCTTTATTGGCATTTGACCATTTATTGTATTACCTGATTATTTCCAAGAGTTATTTTTCCTTGGGCATGACCAAAGGTTTTTTTTGCTCAATTCTTTCCTACCGGTTCCCACATTGAATCAGGTTGTATACTTTCATGTATTTTCATTTTATTAATACAATTATTCGCACACGACCTATTATCCATCGAAAAAAAAAACACTAGTGCATAATCTTCTTTAGTACCACATGAATCAAGTAGGGTGGTGTTTATAGACACCAGTTCTATGAACTTAGTAAGAAAGGGTTATGTTCTTATTAGATAGTGCATTAAGTAGACTAAATTAATGGTGATGAATGAGGATTAAAGACATTAAGCAAGTATGTAGGACACCTAGAATAATGTTGCAAGCTAATGATGCCCTTACTAGGATGTTACATGATCTTTCTATTATGTTTACATGTAAATATTATTTTGTTTATCTCATGATAATTTAAATGAAGTGAAATTAGTCCTTACAAACACTAACCTAGGTTGTAATGTGGAATAAATTAGACTTTAATTGAATAATAATGGTTAAAAAGGGATGAAATTATCAAATGCAATTTTAAATTGTTAGGTTCAAATATGTATGCATGCAAGTGACCTATATGAATTATGCATTTGTGGGTCTAATATAGGATGATGAATGGTGGAGATTTGATATGATTACTTTTGGTTTTAATTGTTTTGTTTTTTTTCAAAGAAAATTTTGGATCACACTTAGTTAAAATCAAACTATTGATTCATAAATATGCATTGTTAAAATCAAAAGTAATAATATCAATTCTTCATGGACTATGAAAAAATCATGCTAACTAATGGTGGAGATTATTGATTATGTTCATACCTTTGAGATGCATGGAGATAGAATGAGATTATGATAAAATCATTGAAATTCGATGTAAAATCATGTTAGGACATATACTAATCAATACCTAAAAGATAACCTAATCAAATTAGGCCTAAAACATAAAAGAAGAGGACATGAATATACAATCTTTTCTATTTCAATATGGATAAATATAAACATTAGCAAAATTAAAGAAAAAAAGCAATTTGAAATTTTATTGCCAACCCTTGGATGAGTTTCAACAAAAATGATGTTTCTACTCTATGTATGATTTTTTTTTTAATATATGTGATTCACAAACAATTTATTTATATATATATTAGAATTTAATTACTATATAATCACATTTAATTTTTTAATCATAAAATAAAACTATTTTTTTTATCAAAACTCTATTACCTATATAATTTTTATAATGATAAACAGTTAAAATTTATGCAAAATTATTCAGATATATAATTAAATTTTATATAATTTAACTTGTTATAAAATATAACATAGTGTTCAAAGATCACATGATTAAACCACAATTAAAAAAATTGTTTGATATTCAACATATATTTTAAAAAAAAATTCTTTGCTTGAAAACATCTAAACTCTGAAAATTGAGATTGTGCCCCTGATTTCCTTATTATTCTTGTATTTTTTAAGTATGTTCTATTTTTGTGTTAGTCGTATGATCTGATTTGTGTTTTCCAGTGATCTCAACTTTATGTGAAAGATTTTTCTGGTCCATAGGAATATTTGTAGAAAGAAAATGGATGAGATTTAAGTCTATTAAAAATTGTCAGTCAATGTTGGAAATAAGGAAAGAAAAATATATAGTTAATTTTCCATATTGACACAGCATTTTCTTGTTTGACCCCCGAATTTGTTATGCCTTACCTTCACATGGCTTTTCCACCCATTGAAAAATACACAAAAATGACAAAAATGTTATTGTGTCGATGTGACACGCTTTCTTTGCAGACGTGGCACTCTTCGGACAACAATATTTAACCATAGTTAGCAATATATTGATCATCTCTTTTCATTCAAAGTAAATTTAGTTTGTGCCCCTAATTTCTTTATTATTGTTGTATTTTTTAACTATTTTCTATTTTTTAAGTATATTCTATTTTTGTGTAAGTTGTATGATCTGGTCTATGTTTTCCAGCGATCTCAATTTTATGTGAAAGCTTTTCCTGGTCGATACGAATATTTGTGGAAAGGAAATGCACGAAATTTAAGTCTAATAAAAATTGTCGTCAATGTTGAAAATAATTGAAATGAAAAATATATAATCACTATTTACCTAGTTAATTTTCTATATTAACACGCCATATTCTTGTTTTACACGATACCCATCACATTCAAATTGGAAATATCGCTCAAGGAAATTTGTTGGGCCTTACCTTCACATGACTTTTCCACCCATTGAAAATGACAAAAATATTACGCGGCACTCTTGACACAACAACACTTTATAACCACAGTTAGTGATATATTCATCATTCTTTTCCCATGATTTCTGATCATCTCTTTTCTTTCAAAGTAAAGATAATAAGAATTTTAGTTTCCAAAACAATGGAAGCTATGTTTTCATGTGGCAGAGTTGCATTTGCAATCATAACAATATTATGCTGCTTCACTTCCCCTGCAATTGCATGCCCCCTCCCTGAAAGAAATCTTCTCCTCGATTTCAAGGCAGCAGTTGTAGATGAGTATAACACTCTAACTTCCTGGCACGGATTCAATTCCTGCACGTGGAGAGGAGTCAGTTGTAATCTCCGCACAGGCCATGTTTCTCGACTGGATCTGAGTGGATTCAATTTGGAAGGTAACATCAGTTCATCGCTGTTCCAACTTGCACGGTTGGAACACCTCGATCTCAGTGACAACCTCTTCAAGGGTAAATTCAGTCCTCCCCATAATCGAAAGTTGAAGAGTCTTACTTTTCTTGACTTGTCGTTTGCTGGTTATGTAAATTATTCCTCTCTGGGTTATGTACGGGAATTTTATGTGAGTTTGGAAAGTTTATCAAGTCTGGTAAGCTTGGAATACCTTTCTCTTGCTCGAATGAACATCTCTGTAAACAAAGAGTAGGGTGAAGTTGTTGGCAGTCTATCCAACCTTCAACAACTCAGAATGTCTGACTGTGGGCTTGGAGGACAAATTCCCAATTCCCTTTTCAACCTCACCTCTCTGCTTCATCTCGATCTATCATACAACTATTTGTCAGCACATATACCAGCTTGGTTTGAAAATGTGACTGGGCGCTTGCTCTCTCTTGATCTCTCTTGGAATCAGAATCTTGGAGGAGACATTTCTTTCATTGGACAACGAAAGTCTTCTTTGTCACTAACCAGGATTGTTCTTTCAGGGACAGCCATCAAGGGCCGAATTCCATCTGCTATATGGAATATCTCATGCTTGGAGCATCTTCGTCTTTCAGATACCAGAATTGAAGGTGAGATTCCAGCTTCTATAGGGAATTTGTCGTCCTTGCAAAGTCTTGATCTATCAGATACCAGAATTGAAGGTGGGATTCCATCTGCTATAGGGAATGCGTTGTCCTTGGAAAGTCTTCATCTGTCGTATACCGGAATTGAAGGTGAGATTCCATCTGCTATAGGGAATGCGTTGTCCTTGGAACGTCTTCATCTGTCGTATACCGGAATTGAAGGTGAGATTCCATCTGCTATAGGGAATGTGTCGTCCTTGAAGAGTCTTTATCTGTATGATATCTCTATTGAAGGTGAGTTTCCTGTCTCCATACTCAATCTCTCTAAACTTGTTGAATTGGACCTGTCCTACAACATGATAACTGGGGTAATCCCAGCTTCATTGGACTCACTTTCTTCCCTTGTTAGTCTTGACCTTAATGCCAACGAATTGAATGGTACGATTCCATCTACAATTTCAAATCTTGTTAACTTAAGAAGCCTTTTGCTCCACTCCAATAGTTTAAGCGGCCTCATTTCCCTTTCCGTATTCGATAATCTCACTAGTCTTGATAGGCTGTATCTTTCTTACAATCAGTTAACTGTAAACATTGATTCAACATGGATTCCGCAGTTTAAGCTTTCCGATTTGGCATTAGGCTCTTGCAATTTAGATAGAATTCCATCGTTTCTTGTGACCCAATACGGCTTGGAATATCTAGACCTATCTGCTAACAGTATCCAAACAAATATTCCATCTTGGATATGGAGCTTACCCAGCCTTTCTAATTTGAACCTTAGCTGTAATCAATTAACAGGGTCATTGCCATCTAGACAAACCTTACCCATGTATTTTGACTATCTAGATTTGCACAATAATAGCCTAGAAGGTTCTCTTCATCTTCCTCTCGCTGGAGCTTATCTGCTAGATCTGTCGATGAATCAGTTTAATGGTTCTATTCCTAGTCACATCGGTGCGTATCTTGAAAATGCAATGTTCTTATCCTTGTCGCGGAATAACCTCAGCGGAGCGATTCCAGATTCTATTTGCACTCCATATTTGCAGGTTCTTGACCTTTCAAAAAATACGCTGAGCAGTGTCATTCCTCTTCATTTAACCAGGAATTGTTCTTCTCTTAGTGTTCTAGGTTTGGCAGAGAATCATCTGGAAGGTAAATTGCCAGCAGAGTGGGGCAACATTACAAAGATTCATACATTGAAGCTCAATGGTAATCATTTGAGAGGAGTTATTCCCTCATCCATTTCAGAAGGCCGATCTCTGCAAGTATTGGATTTGGGAAATAATGATTTGGAAGGCACCCTTCCCCAGTGGATTGGAAAGCTATCACAGCTGCATGTGTTGGTCTTAAGGTCTAATCATTTTCATGGCAGTATCCCACGCCAGGTAATTGGCCTTCCGAATCTTCAAATTCTGGATCTTTCTGGCAACCACCTTTCAGGAGCTATTCCAAGCAACCTTACAAACCTGCTTGCAATTGTCAATGCATCGCAGAATAATTCAAACCATTTGGAAGACGTTAGATATACAAATAAAATTACAATTTCCTGGAAAGGCTGGGATGTTGAATTTATGAAAGTTCTCTTTATTCTTAAATGTATTGATCTTTCAAACAACAACTTATCAGGGAGCATTCCTTCTAAAATGGGATCTCTTCAAGGCTTGATAGCCCTTAACCTTTCAAGGAATCATCTCAGTGGCCGAATCCCAAAAACATTGGGACACATGGAACAACTAGAGTCTCTGGACCTCTCGCTAAACAGGTTGAATGGCAACATTCCCTTAGAACTTGAGTTCCTGAGTTATTTGGAGTTCTTGAATCTATCTTACAACATGCTTGATGGAAAAGTACGCCATGGAGGACAGTTCCTAACTTTTGGGGAGTCGTCCTACTTAGGCAATCTTAAGCTAAGTGGGATTCCATTTACCAATATAAGCTTCTGCAACAACTCTTCTGGCTATGGCAACTGCACAAGTATTGAGAGAATTGGCGAAGCAAAGAATTCAGATGGTGAAATGATAGGATGGGCAGTGGGACTTGGATTGAGTTATGGTATGGGATTCTTTATTGTGATTGGAGTATTGACTTTAAATAAGAGGGTGAGAAAGAGAGCCTTCGATTTTTATGATGTTGTAATATTAGCTATTGATGGGTGTATAAGAGGTTAATAGATGAAAGTAGATACAACTGTATAGAGGGTTTTGTTAGTATAATGACAAAATTTTCTTTTAGTATATGGCCGCTGCAAATTTATTAGTATGAGGTGTGTTAGAAATTGTTGGTGTTAATGATGACAGAAACATTTCAAGGGGTAATATATGAAATTCAAAATGATTCCTTGGTTTTAGCTTTTCTAGTGTAAAGGTGTTTTTTCTTCATCGGTGTATATGAAGTTTTTTACTAAGTGTTTTTGTTTTATTAAATAATTTGATGTGTAAAATGTAATTTTAAGGGATGAAATTGTACATTTTATTATTTTAAAAATTATAGTATTTAATTTAATTTTTTGTATTATTTGATTTTTATTTTAAAATTTATTATGTTTTATTATAATTTATTTTGATCTCTAACGATTCTTATTAATATATTTTTTTAATTTACAAATATGTTATATTATAGGATCATTTTTTTGGACCAGGTAATATAGTTCAACCAAATTTATGTCTATTTCAAAATGTAAATATCTTGATTTGTGGGTGATCTTTCTACAATATGTTTTTGAGCAATTGAACATCTCCTCCCCTCTGTAGGATGAAGTTCACAAACCCTTATTTAAAGGAAATATCGTAAAGACTAAAATCTTTGCCAAGGAAAAATTAAGATTGATCAAAAATAGATAAACAAACTAGATTGAGGTAAATAATGAAAAGGAACATGGAAGAAAAGTTTTAAAGTTTCATTTATGAACTTCTTCAAAGTAAATAAAGTTTGAAATAAAGGTAAACATCTATAGAATGATAATCTAGTTTTAGTAATTATAATTATTGATCCAATGCAGAACCAAATAGAGATAATAGGAAAACAAATTAGGGAAAAAAAAGAAAATTAAGGAATATACGAAAAATATAATATTTATGTGGAAATATATTTTTGAGAAAAAAATAAACACAAGAAGAGATGTGCACTGGTCTATATAAATTTCAATAGAGTTTACAATACATCACTAACAGATAATTGATGAATCCTTACTAAGTAGCAGACTGTTCAGCGCGTGTTGAGGACGTTTTCTAGAAAGCTACTATTGTTGGCCATAGCAATATTTCTACTTGTAGACTCTTCAAAGTATCATACAAATTTCATCATAGCACATGATTTGATTTTATGTCATCATAGCACATGATTTGATTTTATGGGTAAACAATCCTTTTTTCATTGTCGTATTGCATGGGGTCGTAGTAGATAGAGATGGGTAAGCATGGCGGTCCCAGTGCAATCCTCCGTTCTTTATTTTTTTTTGTTTCTTGGAATATTCTTGTTATAGCCGAAAATTCATTGCCGAAAATTCAAAGTCATAGTGGAAACGGGCGCCTTTGGACAACATTAAAAATATAAAAGTTAAATTGGGGTAATCCTTATGTAATTTAGTAATATAATTTTCTTAAATATAATGAAAATAATTTATTTAAATATTATATAATAATAATATACTATTAAAAAAGATGTATACAATATTATAATATAATATCTTAACTTTAATTATTTCTTTTCAATTTAATATTTCTAACAAATACATTTTCACAAATTTTAATTAATTAATGAATTAATAGTCAATTAGTCCTCTTATGTTATTGTTTGATTCAATTATACTTAGACACTTTTGTTCTAAAAAATTAATGACATGCAAGTCAATTTTTATTTATTAAAAATGTAGAAGTAAAAAATCATATTTTGGCCCACTGTTATAGGGAATAGTTTTTTTATTTTCTCTATACAATATTTTTTTCAATTTCACATCTAATGCTTACATACTACACTATACAAGTCTAATTTCAATTTTTTAATGTGATTAAATAGGGAAAAGAAGTATATTTTTTGTTGAATTTGGTTCATAATTTCAATTTAGAGTTTGAAACATTCATCAAACTAAAATAACTAATCTTTCAACAATGAAAAAATATTCCAACCAACACCTACCACATTTATTTATCATTGATTCTAAAACTACGTACACCTATCCCTTTATTTAATTATAATACATAATTCAATTTCGATTATCCATCCTAGCTCAATTATTAGATAATTATTTTTATTTATTTGTTTAATCTAGATTTATAGAAATAATGTTTTTTCTTATAATAAAACTAGCTAATGATCTTAATATCCATAAAACGTTTTTAAAAAAATACAATTGATTTTTTTTCTTTCCTAAATGTTAAACTTAATCTAACTTCTCATACATATTGCACAACTCATCATGGGCTTCCTCAACATGCTATTGTTAAAATTAAAGCAAACAACATATATACCTCTCTCTCTCTCTCTCTCTCTCTCTCTCTACACACACACACACACACACACACACACACACATTTATCTATTTCTTTCTCTCTATCTCTCTACCCTTATATATCTCTCCACCTCTTCCTCTCTATTTCTCCCTCTACCTGTCTCTATCTCTATATATTGTTCTCTGTCTTCCTCTGCCCCTCTATTGCATCTCTACTTTCAACTACTCTAAACTAACCATATTGATGATAGAAACTCGACGCTTTGTGTCTCTTGTTAATATTGTAGAAGATTTGAACTCAATACTATTAGATGCCTACAATATAAACTTTATCATTAAATAAGGTATGATTTGACAAAAAAATTCACTTTTATGAAAATGAACATTTTAATTAGCATGTTATTTATTTTTATTTTTAGGCTTTAATAAGATGAAATATTGGAAATTTTCTTATTCATCTATTATATGTATTATTTTAACTCACGCATTTAATCATGGAGTTTCTTTCAAAATTAAGAATTTTTTTTTTTGTAAAGACAAAATCTACCAAAACAAAATAGTAGATGGTGTGTGGTGAACAACTCTATTATAAAAATGATAAAGAAAGAAAATGATAAGAAAATAATATTTTACAAGGGTTTAATTTAGTAGTTTTTGAGTCAAATATGTTCATTTATATTTTAGGAGTAGTGATTTGAAATAATTTCACTTTATGATTTTTTAATTTTTAATACGATGAAATATTATATTTTTTTTATTCATTTATTGTAAGTATTATTTTATTAAAATGTATTTAATCATGCAGGTTTTTTTAAATAAAAAACATCTAATTTATTCTAAAGAGAAAACTTATCAAATCAATTATGAAAAACATAATACAAAATTTCAAGTGATGTTTACAGTGGTGAAGCATTCGATCATTCCTTCCCTATCCAATACTAGTATTACTTTGTCTCAAAATTTAAAATGATATTTAGCATGGTCAAAAATTGAAACTTTGTTATCCATCCATTACTAGCACGACTTTGTATCAAATGCATTTAACCATAGCTTTTTATTCAAAATTAAGTAAACTTAACTTTACTCTAAAGACAAACCTACTAGATAGTAGATCAAAATTTCATGTAATCCTTATAGGAATGAAACATTGAAACTTTCCTCACCCATCTAGTACTAGTACTACATTGCCTCAAATTTCTACGCGATGTTTGTAAGATTGGAAGCTTTGAAAAATTTCTTACCCATCCATTAATATCTAAAATAAAATTTAAGGTGAAATTTACATTGGTCAAGAATTTGAACTTTTTAACCCATATACTACTAGAACTACTTTAACTCAAATGAACTTAGTTATGAAGTTCCTTTCAAAATTAAAAAAACACTTAAAACTTCCTCTAAAGACAAAATTTATTAAACTGTTTTAAAAAATATTTTACAATATTTTAGGTAATGTTTACAATGATCAAACATTGGAATTTTGGTTACCCATTCATTATTGATACTAATTTGAGTCAATTATGTTTAATCATGGGATTTTACTTTAAAATAAAGAACACTTTAACGTTTTCTCTATTGACAAAACCTGCCAAAGCAATTAAGAAAATGTAGTACAAAATTTTAGGTGATGTTTAATCGAGATAAGTATTCAAAATTTTTTTACCCTTCCATTAGTAGTAGTGCTTTGACTAAAATGCATTTAATCATGGAGTTAACTTAGAATAAATAATAATTAATTTTCCACTAAACACAATACCTAGAAAACCATTAAAAAAATATACAAACGTTTCGGTGGTAATGTTACCAAAATTTTATCACACTTAAAAAACTTGGTGACCTACACCAAGTCTTATGTATTGCAGAGAAAAGGTACACAATTTTTTTCCAAGTTTACTATCTTTATTAAAAAAAATGTATGCCATACAAGTATCTTATTTCCAATATGAAATATATGAATCAAGAAAGAAAACATCTGCATGTAATATATCTTTATTTATAAAGAGAAAACTATTCACAAGATCCCACACAAGTCATGGGAATAGCTGAGAAAAGATCACATTGATCATAGAAATGCAAACACAAAAGGAACAGAAGAATGTAGGAAGAAGGGAAAGAAAGAACCCATCATTGCTTGAATAGGTTGATGAATTCTGGAGAAGGGTCTTCTGGTTAGCTTCGTAGATCCAATCATCCCGTTGTCCACTCCATGAGATGACCTGAAATAGAGAGAAAAATAATTTCGTTAGAGCTCCGGCTTACTCCTACATACATAAACCTACTCCTACTGTGCATGCACCGCTATATGAGATTCATAACAGAGAAGATCAATGTAGAAAAGATGTAATGAGAAAACAACAAGTATCATGTTTTATCTAACTTGTTTGTTCCATGTGCAGATACAGGTTTCCATCTAATAAATATCAAGTATGTGGGTTAAAATGGGCTTTCGAAGGGGTTAAGCTCAACATACATGTCACTACTCACAAAATATTTACAAGGTTGATGGTAATCCCAACAAACAAGAGATATATAGGTTGGATTCCTAGAACTTTGACCATTAAATATACTTGGCTTTTCTTTATTGCTTCCAACATTTTACCTTTGGATCTTTTTTGAAATACAAAGTGCTTATTGAAACATTGAATGATTTGAATGAACCATTTTTTAAAATAATATTATATTACCTCATTACAAGTATGTAATTCTATTAGATTTAAAAAATAATGGATGAAATAGATGATATGTTTCTCTATAATAATTGAGCCTAGGTTAACTATTTTAGAATTCTACAAAGTATTGAGTGAATTAAAAGTGCTCTACAAATATTATATCAACTTCCAACTACCCTTTGTATGGATTCTTTCTTTTATAGAGCTCTTATTGTCATGATGCTAGATGCAACCTAACTCTACAATCACAAAGTCACAATCTAGACTTGGTAAACTTCCCAACTATGATACCGCTTAGATTATTGATATTTCAATTAATGATTTCTTCATCTTTTTAATTTTTTAAATTCGTGCATGTAAAAAAATTTAAGAATCATCACCTATTTACATCAATTGATTAATCTTATTTATTTCTCAATAATATATTTCATTAAAAATCAGTATACTATTATTGTAATATAAAATATTATTAATATATTTATTTTATAATCATCTCTAAACACAAAGTTCACTTAACACATACCAATCAATTGTTATATTTAGAAGAAACACAACCACTAGTTGTCACAACAAAACTAAACTATCCTTTCAAAATTAGAAAGTTCATTGTGTGATGCATTTGTCTTTCCATTGTTCAAGATGGAAAAAGACATGTCGATCTAAGCATGAATGCAAATTGAATGTTCAATTGCATATTCCGAACATTTTCTAGGCAACGAATTATAAGTATTCATGATCAAACCAAATGTTGTGTGCATTTCTAGTCATTACCAACCATTGTTCCCACTAAATAAAATGAAAGTCACATAAAAAAATTTATTGACTAAATTTCTTTTAGAGCAACTCTTCCCAACAAATAAAAGTCACATAATTGACTTAGAGAATGTGATAAACTAGAATTGTATTAAATAGATATTTTGTGAGCTTACACAACAATGAACAACCTTTTAAATTATAATAAAATATTTTAAATTTTTTATTAAAAATTATTCATCAAAGATATATATATTTAGTTGAAAAATATTATATATTTGAAGAATATAAATTAATGGTTATAAAATTAATCTAATTTCTAAGATAATAATTTTATTATAATGTTATTTTTATTTTGTACATTAATTAAAGTACATATGGAAAAATAGTTAGCTATAATTATAATTATTTTTAAAATTTTCTTATAAAATATTATGCTAAAATCATGTAATTTTAGGAACAACATTTAAAAAGTTTTCTTTAGTAAAAGTATATTATTCATGTTAATCACTTTTCATTAAAAGCACTCAATAAATATTCCTAAATATTCTTGATCTTTTTGTTTACCTATATCAAGATATGAGAATGTGTTATGTGGTATAATTTGAACAATTCTTTTCGAGGAAAATATAAATTTTCAATGTGAAGACTAAAATACAAAGTTAATTAAAATTTTAAAAATCCATAAAAATATTCAGCTCCATTGCATTCATCATATACAGTTTCTCTCATTAGAAATAAGAAAATGTCCATACAATAAGTTTAATCTATATATAAATTATACGATGATGTACTAAATGTGATGCTAGAATATATTATGTAATTAAGGAATTCTCTAGAATTTATAATTCATTCTCATGTTTATGCATTCATTTTAGATTATATACATATAATACCTATTTCATTCTTAAAAGTTGCACAATATATACTAATCTATTAATCTTCCTACTATACTCCTTAGTTCTCACTTATATGCTTCCTACACTTTAATTAATAGATCTTCGAGTTTATGATTCCTTGGTTGCATATATTCACTCAAACCAGTTTTACACATTATATGGTACATTTTTTTTTACATTATAGAACTAGAAAGCTGCTAGATATGGTTTGAACTAGTTTGCTAGAAAGGATTCCTAATTTTTTTTAAGAAGGTGGGTATTCTTAGACAATAATTACCCCATATTTGCCTTTTTGGAAGGTATGTATCCCTAATGAGGATCCCTTCTCTTTGTTTCAAACTGCATATCCTTGATAAAGATCCCTTTACCCTTATTTGAATATGTATATTTCATTTGTGATGATTCCTTCCTTTCTTAGAGGTGTGTACATCATTCATAAGGATATGTTACTCACTTGGATGCATGCATCATTATTGTGGATCTCTTCTTCATGTTGAAGGTGTGTTTTCTTGATATGGATCTCTCTCTTATCCTTGAGGTATTAGTATAAAAATATGCTAACATATAAAGGGGAGTATATTACCTCCTTTTTGTGTATTATTTTCTTTGGTGTGCCCCATAAGTGGTGGCATTGTGTTGCATAACACCCCCTAAGGTGTGATCATCAAATCTATCTCTTACAGTTTTTGTGGTATATGACTTCTCTTGATCATCTACTATAGTGTGAGCTATTAGTGTGATCCATTTTTACATTCCCTAAGGTTTTTATTGTATATGATTCAACCAATATAACATAAATTTCTAGCCAATGACATCCATTTCATATGACTCATCATGATCATCTAGTACGACATGGCTTGCTATTTTGATCTCTATTGTTGTTTACATTCCATAAAGAATTTATTATATAGTAGAGTGTGTCTTTCTAGTTTCTTTTTTTGTTCTTGTTTATGTTTCTTAAGGAATTAGTCACCTAATATAGTGTGGCTTGCTAGTTGTGATTGTTTAGCATAGCAATATATGGATCACCCAACATAACACAACTTGTTGGATGGTGGAATCCATACCGTATACATTTCATTGCAAGAAGTTGAGTCCACATAAAGTTCCTAAAGTGGATGTTATTTTTCTTGATTTTTAAAATTTCTCACAATTGATCTTAAAAATTGAAATACTTAAAGATTGAAACACTTCACCTAGTTGGTGTTGCTCAATTCCACCAACTCACCAGGCCTAGTTGCACTCTAGACCTCCAAGTACTTCTCAATCTCTTCTAGGGATTGATTCTTTACCATTCTAAGGTGTTTTCTTTAGGTGTTTTGGTTATGAACCCTATCAATTCACAGTGCTTCTCAGGTGCTCAATTCTGGCCTCTTGGCTTCAACTTGTCAAAATGACCTCCTATTGTTGTGGGATGATGCAAATGTGTGGAGGTGTCTTATAACATGTTTTGAATTCATTTAGGATCCATTAGTGGTTTGGAATCATTAGGTTTCTTACCGATTTCAAAATCTTGCCTAGAAAAGGGCTATAAGGAATGAGCCCCACTTTGGCCTCCAAATCCGGTTTTCTATGGCTTGAAGGAAAACGATGCAAAAGAACCTCAAATAAATTTGGATTTTATTCAAAGATACACCTAACCCTAAAGGATTTTTGTGGTTTTGGCCCCTTGTTTCACCGCACAATGTACTAACCCCAAAATGAAGGCTTTGAAGGGTTTACTAGGCCTTTAACAGGCAGTGAATGAACAAGTTGGGGTTTTGGCATCAAATGGATTTTTAAAAGCTCCTCCCTTAATGAAAAAATCTATCCCAACTCCATGGACCCCTCCAAACTCTGAAATGGTGATTTGGCACACACCCCTGCAATTAGCACTTCATTTTCACCTTGTTTCCTCTTGTCGGGTTGCTCCTTGACTCACCTAGAACAAGGTGATAGTCATACTTCAACTCTTCTCCAGAACTTGAACCTAAATATTTAAAATGTAAAGCTGGTTTCCTACAATTTCCCAACTAGACATGATGGCAGCACATGTGGAACTCATGGGGCAACCATATTTACAAGAGAACTGCTATATACAAGCCAAAACTAGCTGCTTGCAAACTTAAGCAAGAAAACACCAATGAACAGTATTTATAAAACTCTAAATTGAACCAAAAACACAAAAACACACAAGAGTAACTCAACCTAGGCCTAAATTGAAACAAAATACTAACTCTTGGACCCTCCTGGAGTCCTTATTCACTACTGACTTCTCTTGGGTCAGTACAAGCCAAAATTGTGAAAAATAATTTTCCTAAGTCCTAGGTGCTCCTGCACCATTCTCCCAAACAAAAGAAGATCATGTCACCTCTTTGGAAATCATATTCTGATCAATCCCAAGCTTCTTAAACTCTATCTCAATCACCCATGTAGCTTCAACATCATACATACCCTGCCATTTGATGAGGTGCTCCCAATAGGCTTGATGCCTTGTCTTCTTGGCAATCCTTGAACTCAACACCTTCTTGGCCTGTGGATTTGGTTTGGCTGGTAATTGAAGGTGGTTCACATCATCTAATACCTCTGAGTGACTACAATATGAACCTTGAATCAGTGCCTTATAGGCAATTAACTCTGCTATGTTGAAAATCAGTGACAATCCTATGTCACTAGGTAGATCTACCTTGTATGCATTTTCTCCATACTTTGCTAGAATGGTACATGGACCTATCCTTCTCATTTTTAACTTGTTAGGCACTCCTTGTTTTAGCCTTTCTTTTTTAAGGTGCACCATGACAAGATCTCCCACTTGAAATTGTAGATTTTTCCTCCTTTCATCAACTTTTTGCTTGAGTTTTCTTATGTGCTCCTTCAATGCTTGCTTGAGTTTGCTTGTGTTCTCCTTCAATGCTTGCTTGACTGATTCATGTACTTCCTTTATTGATTAAGCAAAGTCTTTAGCATATCCATTTCTTACTGCTACACTACCTAAGTCTCTCAACTCCAAAATTCCTCTTGGGTGCACTCCATAGACCACCTCAAAAGGGCTCTTTCCAGTAGTCCTATTCATGGTATCATTGTATGCATATTCAGCTTGTGAGAGTACTTGATCCCATGTCTGACCATATTCCTTAGTAAGGCACCTTAATAAGTTTTCCAAGCTCCTATTCACCACTTTGGTCTACCCATCTGTTTGAGGATGATAGGCTAATCCAAAAGAGAGGTTGGTGCCAAGATTTTGCCAAAGTGTCTTCCAAAAATTACTCATGAACTTTGAATCTCTATCTGAAACAATTCTCATGGGTAAACCATGTATCCTCACTACCTCTTTGAAGAACAATTGAGCTATTTGGCATGCATCATGAGTAGTCTTGCAAGGCACAAAGTGAGCCATTTTGCTAAATCTCTCCACAATGACATAAATGTTGTCATATCCCTATTTTGTCCTTGGTAAAAATACTACAAAGTCCATACTAATGCATTCCCAAGGTCTATTTGGTATAGGAAGAGGTTGGTATAAAATGGCATTTGTAGAAGTACCTTTGGCCTTTTGGCAAACTATGCAAGTCTCCATATACTTCTTCACATCTTGACCCATCCTTGGCCAATAGTAGTACCTCTGAACCAACTCTTGAGTCTTATTGACTCCAAAATATCCACTAAGGATGCCATTATGCTTCTCTTGTATGAGATTTTCCCTCATTGAGCCTCTAGACACACAAAGCTGCCCACCTCTAAACAATAGTCCGTTTTGCAAAGTAAAATCAGAATACTTACCGTGGAAGTGGTTTTGATACTCCTTAAACACCTTGTAGGCATTTGAGAAGTCTTCATCCTCTAGATATAAGCCTCTAAAACTGTCAACACCTATGCTTCTCAATTGGATCTCTTGGACTGTCAAAAGTCTTCTACTCAATGCATCAACTACCCGGTTTAACTGCCCTTTCTTGTGCTTAATGGTGGATGTATAGGCCTGCATATACTCCACCCATTTCATATGCTTATGACTGAGTTTATCTTGTGATTTTAGGAAACTCAATGCTTGGTTGTTTGTATAGACTACAAATTCCTTAGGGAGGAGATAGTGTCTCCACTTTCTCAAAGCCTGCACTAAAGCATACAACTCAAGATCATAAGAGGAGTATTTCTTCTTGGAATCACTTAGCTTCTCACTATGGAAAGCTACTGGTCTTTCTTATTGGCTTAGGCCAACACCTACTGCAACATTGCTTGCATCAAATTCTACAATGAAAAGTTTCTCAAAACTAGGCAACACTAGCACCAGTTGAGTAGCTATCTTCCCCTTCAAGGTTTCAAAACCTTTGTTGGCTTCCTCATTCCCCTAAAATTTTGCCTTCATTCCACCTCTAATGGTGTCTAACATTGGTGCACATATAGCACTGAATTGCCTAATGTAACATTGGTGCACATATAGCACTGAATTGCCTAATGAACTTCCTATAGTACTGAGCTAGTCCATGGAAGCTTCTCACCTCTATTGCTGATTTAGGAGTGGGCCAATTTACTCTGGATTCAACCTTGTTGGGATCCATCTTGAGGTTTCCTTGACACAATACAAACCCAAGGTAAACCAACTCTTGCTTGACAAACTCACACTTATCCAAGTTCATGGTTAGCTTTTCATCATACAATCTTTGTAATGCATCTTGCAAATGAGTAATATGATCTTCCCTATCCTTACTGAAAATGAGAATTTCATCTAGATATACCACCACAAATTTACCTATGAAATCCTTCATCACCTCATGAAGGTGCTTGGATCATTGGATAATCCAAATGGCATTACAAGCCACTCATAAAGTCCCTCTGTTGTCTTGAATGTTGTTTTCCACTCATCACCCTCTTTAATCCTAATTTGGTGATATGCACTTTTAAGGTCACTCTTGGTAAAGCACTTAGATTCCCCTAAACAATCCATGAGGTCTTCTATTCTAGGAATAGGGAACCTATATCTGATGGTGATCCTATTTATGGCTCTATAATCAGTACACAACCTCCAAGTACCACCTTTCTTTGGGGCTAACACAGTAGGCACAGCACAAGGGCTAATGCTTTTCCTAATTAGGCCTTGGTCTAAGAGCTCTTGGATTTTCTTGGCAATCTCAACTTCTTGTTGGGAAGTCATCTTATAAGTTGCCTTGTTAAGTAAGGACGCTCTGGGAATGAAGTCTATTTGATGGCTTATGGCTCTTTTAGGAGGTAATGTGGCTGGTTGTCCATCACTTACTATGCCTCTTTGAATTTCTTCAACAAATCTTTCACCTCTTTTGGCAAATCTAACTATTCTTTCTTGTCTTCCTCTTTAGGGTTCATCACTACTGCGAATCCTACACCTTCACCTTCCTCAAGTGTCTTCAAAAACTATTTTTCACTTACCAAAAGAACATTAGGACCTACTGCCCTTTTCTCACCTTCCTCAAGGATAAAGTGAATCTTGAATGTGACTCCATCTTTCTTGAATGAGTATGCATTCTTGGCTCCATCATGGACAGCTTGTCTATCAAATTGCCATGGTATTCCTAATAGGAGATGACATGCATCCATGGGTAGGACATCGTTTAATACCTTGTCCTTATACCTTCCAATGGTAAAATCCACCCATGCTTGCTCATTGACTAGAACATGTTGCACTTTTTTTAACCAAGTGACTCTACAAGGATTGTTGTGAGGTATCCTTTGCAATTTGAGTTTACTCACTGCCTCTTCTGATACAATATTGTCTGTAGACCCTGAATCAATGATCGCTTTGCACACTTTGTCCATAATCTTGCATTTGATTCTAAATAAGGACTTTCTTTGGCTAGGCTCTTCTCTGATCGGTTCTTTGATCAAAGTTCTCCTTATCATCAAGTTGTCACCTACTTTTGACTCTAAGGAAACCTCTGAGGTCTTGCTCCTTGAAGACTCTTCTTGAAGATAGTTCACTCTTATTTCACTACCTTGTGATGATGATCCCTTCTTTGGACACCTATATGCTGGATGGCCAAGTTGGTTACAATGGTAACACTTCATTGTTGCAAAATATGAGGAAACTCTACCTTGACCACTACATCTTCCCCTGGAACCGCTATTTGATCCCCTTCCTCTACTGAATCCTCCTCTACTAGTGCCACTCTCTTGCTGCTCTATGAGTTTGGACTCACCTTGTGTTCTTTGTTCAGTACTTCTTCCTCCAAAGCCTCCCCTATGGCCTCTATTGCTGCTTGAGTCATGTTTTCTTTTCAGTTTTTCCTGCACCTTAAGGGCAAGTTGAATGGTTTGATGGACTATTTTTGGGCTCATTAGGCTGATTTCTTCTTGCATGTTCCACCGTAGACCATTTAGGTACCTAGCAACCTTGAGACTCTCTTCTTCCACCACATGAGATCTAAGGCTAAGTTTGTGAAACTCCTCCATGTAGCTACTAACATAAAGGTCTTTTTGTCTTAAATTCTTTCTCTTCCTATGAATTTGCACTTCATAGTCATCAGGGAGGTAGACTTCTTTAATTTTTACTAGCATCCCTTTCCAAGAAGAGATGGGTGCTTTGTCCATTTTCTTCCTCTCATCTTGTACAAATTGCCACCATGTGAGAGAAACTCCTCTCATCCTCTACTTGTCTACCATGAATCTCTGGGCTTCAGTTATACCTTCACATTCAAAGTGGTTCTCCATACCTTCTATCCATTCTAGGACCACTTTTGGCTCCATCTTACCAGTGAACAATGGCAATCCTTCTAGTGATTTACCACTCAAGGCTTTCAACACCTTCAGGAAAGGTTCTTGCTCTAGGATAGGATTTGGTTCAGGCACTTTGTCTATCTCTAACACTTCTTTACCCTTCCCTTCTACTCCTTCAACCTTTACCAACACTTCATCAGCCTTAGTTTCAATTGCACCAGGCTTACTCTCCAATTCAATCAATTTCTCTTTCGGGAGTCTATTCTCTTCCTCCTAATCATCCACTTTCCTTGCCAACTCTGCATTGGTCACCATGATTTTGTCTCTTATAGATTCCACTAAGGACATCAACACTTTTTGCCCAAATCTTATAGTCTCTGATACCAATTTGATGAGGTTTACCAAGCCTGCTCAACACTTCACCTAGTTGGTGTTGCTCAATTCCACCAACTCACCAGGCCTAATTTCACTCTATACCTCCAATTCCTTCTCAATATATTCTAGGGCTTGATTCTTAACCATTCTAAGGTGTTTTCTTTGGGTGTTTTGGTTAGGAACCCTATCAATTCACAATGCTTCTCAGGTGCTCAATTCTGGCCTCTTGGCTTCAACTTGTCAAACTGACCTCTTGCTATTGTGGGATGATGCAGAGGTGTGCAGGTATCTTCTAACATGTTTTGAATGTATTTAGGGTCCATTAGTGGTTTGCAATCATTAGGTTTCTTACTGATTTCAAAATCTTGCCTAGAAAAGGGCTACAAGGAATGAGCCCCAAATAGGCCTCTAAATCCGATTTTCTAGGGCTTGAAGGAAAATTATGCAAAAGACCCCAAAATAAGTTTGGATTTTCTTCAAAGATACACCTAACACTAAAGTATTTTTTTGGTTTTGGCCCCTGGTTTCACCGTACAATGTACTAACCCAAAAATGAGGGTTTTGAAGGGTTTACTAGGCCTTTAACGAGCAGTGAATGAACAAGTTGGGGTTTTGGCATCAAATTGCTTTTTCAAATCTCCTCCTTGCATGGAAAACTCTATCCCAACTCCATGGACCCCTCCAAACTCTGAAATGGTGATTTGGCACACACCCCTGCACTTAGCACTTCATTTTCACCTTATTTCCTCTAGCCTGGTTGCTCGTGGACTCGCCTAGAACAAGGTGACAGTCATACTTAAACTCTTCTCTAGAACTTGAACCTACATATGTACAATGTATAGGTGGTTTCCTATCATGTCCCAACTATCCATGATTTCAGCACGTGTGGAACTCATGGGGCAACCATATTTACAAGAAAACTGCTATATACAAGCCAAAACTGGTTGCTTGCAAACTTAAGCAAGAAAACACCAATGAATAGTATTTAAAAAACTCTAAATTGAATCAACAACACAATAAAACATAAGAGTAAATTAATCCATTTTTGAATCAATGGATTCAATCCATATTCAATTGCAAAATGAGTGAAATCAAACCAAAATGTTGTCAACAAGACTGAAAATGAGTAGTTTCAGTTGTTGAAATTACATCACACACTTCTCTAACCTTGGTAAACATGAAAGAGATGGTATTCAGAGCTTTCCCACATGTGGAGTCCTCCTAGGGCATTGAACAAACCCTAACTCCACCGCTAACCAATTCAGGACAAAAGTTGTCATGACAACTTTTTGCAACTTTGTGATTTTTGCACTTTTGGTCTCTCCAACCTATAAGAAATATTCCAAGTAATCACATATGAATTTTGAAACATTTCTATGACCTATTTAACCCTCCCTAATGCCTATAGCATGTTTTGACACTTTTGACCATCAAGAAGGTCAACCACCTACTCAAACCCACTATTTACATAAAAATGCAAACCTAAGAAGAATGAACTCAACCTAGGCCTACATTGACACACAATACTAACTCTTGGACCCTCAAATGTAAATAATACAAAATTTATTAAATAAATTAAAAATATGATTTTAATAAAAATAATAATTGAAAAATAGAAAAAAAAAATTCCAAAAATCCAAAATAAATTACATATTTGAAATCTACACACCATAATCTATAATGTGTTTTAATTTTGTCAAACAGTTATGACAAAGAAGGCTATAGATATACGTTGAAAGTTAGTATTTTCCATTGTTATTGACATGTCCTTGTACTTGTAGGTCCAAGGCTAAGGGTCGGGCTCACCATGCCTAGTTGTCGAGCTGAAACCTAATGCAAAGTGCGAGTTGGAATTTCAAACTTTAAATAATGGGTACCCATTATTTAAATGTAATGGGTACTCATTATTTAAGGTGTGAAAATGAGTTTGTAGGAATTAATAAAAAATACTTAAAAATAATGGGTACCTTTTAAAAAAATATATATATATTTAAGATAACATTACTTATTTTTTAAATAATGGTTACCTACTATTTAAAAAATGGGCAATCATTATTGAATTTTAGTCTCAGGCTCTGAAGCATAATAGGTACCCATTTCTAGTGGTATCTTTCCCAATGCACAAACTTCCCCAAAATTGTGCTCATCTTCTTGCACTTGTCCATATATGAATCACCAAACATAACACAACTTATTAGCTAGGTAAATTCATGTAGCTTGGAATGTCTGTGGACCCCCAACACAACACACTTGTTGATTTGCAAACCATGGAATATCGTCTTAGTTGTGTATGCTTTTGTCTCTTTCTAAAAGTCCATGTGTCTTTACAATAGCATTTTAGGAATGATACTTAATATTTGGCACAAATTTTTAATTGAGGTCTCTTCACCTAGTTGAATTGGAACCTTTGTTTGTCTTATTACTACTATCCCTTTTTGTGTTCTTTTATTTTTCTTTGTTTTCTTTGTGTTTTTGCAAAAAATAATTATTACCATTTTATGCTTTGTGTTGCTTTTGTGTCCTTAGTAAGTGTATCCTTCTTTGAGTATTCTTGTGTAGGTTAAAAAGATCCTAGGCTCTGGAGCTTGCAAATCCCTCAACTTAGTGTTATCCTATCCCTAGAGTGCCTTGCTCTCAACTGCTATATTTCTTTACTATGAGTATGAGCATAAGATCATACTTTCACTAAAGTAGGGGCTAAATATTGCGTCATAAATTGTTTACATTAAAAAATTTAAAGTTTATCTAGTACCTACTTTATGGAGGTTTCTATTAGATCATTTTAAGACCATTTGTGCTCTATCCTACCCTATAATTTTACTGATAAGCCTATAACTTAATCATCATCAAATATAAAATGGGAGACTAGGTCCTATGTTTAGGATCCTGACATTTTAAGTTTCCCCTTTTGAAGGTTCCTTTTTAAGTGGACCTATTCCTTAATGCTCTAGTCCCTCTAAAAGAAGCTCAAATTTTATTATTGCAAGTGTCCACCTTTATTATTAGTGATTTGGTCTAAGAATTATTTGCATTTGATCATTATTTTCTAATCTATATTTAAAATAACCTTGTAATCCCTATATAAAGGACATCTTCAATCATTCATAAGGCCCTAAGGTAGATAAGACTATCTAGTAATCATATTACAATATAATCAAATATAGAACTATAAATATATAAAGAATTAGACTACAAGAATTTTATATTCAAGTATGGATTCATATTTGTCATTTATTTTCATTCTTTTATTGCACTATTATTTGCAGGACTTCCAAAAGAGAATCACATTACTAAAGGGAATCATGTCATTTCAATATTTCACCATTGATTTAGCCTCTATCTTTGCAAGGGCATGCACTCTATCACTCATCATAGTTGTTGTGGAGGTGGGAACACAAACATAGGGTTTGAATTAGGCAAGCCCTTATACAACACAACCATTTTCCCCTTTTATCTGTGTGTAGGTTCAAATCTAATAGTGAGGGAGCTATAGAAGAGCACAGTAAATAGTGATAGACTATGATGGATGTTGAATAGATGGAATACTAGGGTTCCTAACACCCTTTTTTCTCTATACTGACCCATTTTTTTAAGAGATAGATGTGTAGATCCTTCTAATCGCATTTTTAGTCATCTTCCACAACCTTCATCACTTTTAGACTAGGGCACACATAGCTTATATCCTGTATAGTTAGCTTCATATTTTGGATCATAGTTCCTCTATGTATTCTCATCTCATATCTATCTTGTTGTTCATGCTTTTCATCCTATATCTACTCTATACAATTAAATTTAATCATTTTGTCATTTTTAGTCTAGATTATATACACACACATCACTATCTCATTCTTTTTCAATTAAAGAACACAATCTCAACACCTAGCTCTCTTGTTTAGGACAATAAATAAGACCTATTTATGTTCCAATGTTACAAAAGGACCTTGAGATCTTTTTAGCTTAGAGGTCTGAAATCCCATTGTTTCAAAAATATTACTAAAATACCAAGTCCTCCTCCTATTGTTGAATATACAATAACCATTATAAGAATGTTACAACATAAATATTTTATCCATCTACCCATTATTAAAAAAAACTTTTGAATTGGAGTTTAAAAAATGTGCAACAATAGTACTCTAATAAACTACAAGATGATATCTTTTGCGTTCCAATTTAATTAGTACTAGCAAAATTGATTCCCACGAGTAAGGTTTTTACCTAAATCTATGTAAACAACATACACCCCTATGACCTATAACATTCTCTTCACCTTTGATATCTAAAATTGTGGTGTCTATAGAGAATAGTGAGAGTTTATCATGGAGGGATTATTCTTCTTAGTCAAACCCCTAAAGTGAATTTAATGGTTTGAATAAGGATGAAATACTTGTTATGAAATTTTGCAACACCATAATGTGCAAATTATCTCAACAACAACTAGTTGGAAGGAAGTAAGATAAGTTTGGGGCAATTTATTAACGGGTTCAAAATAAGAACTATAATTCTAAATTAGATTATCTCCATCAGTTAAAACGACGGACGTCAAGACATAGATTATACACAAATTAATTCCAAATTATTTAAAATTCAAATAAAATTAAATTCAATGATACCATGGTGAATTCCCATAGTTGTCAGGAATACGAAAGGTAATTGATTTAAGCATTCATTGATGAATCCTTACAAAGTATGTAGCGGACTGTTCAGCGAGTGTTGAGGACGTTTTCTAGTCAAGTCAAATCGTAACTTGACTGCAAGTCGGTAACTAGAAAGTTGTAAATTAGATTTCTAATGGTAGACTCTTCAAAGTATCATGATTTTATGGGTAACAATCCTTTTCTCATTGCCGTATTGCATGGGTAACAATCCTTTTCTCATCGCCGTATTGCATTGGTTCAGTCCAGAAATTGAGGGGGGAAGAGATGACTGAACGAGACGTGGGTCCCAGTGGAATCCTCCGTTCTTTATTTTTTGCTTTCTTCTTTCCTCGCACTTATCGGGTAAGACGAAGAAAATTCAAAGTCATAGCGGAAAGAGATGATGCGCGTATTGTATGGCATTTAGCATTATGGTATTCATTTCACGTGAATTAACTTTGACATTTCTTTTTTTATTGATTGTAAGCTGATGTGAGTGTCCGCATTAATTATAATAAAAGAACAAAACAGCAGTGTTAGGACAATGGGTGATGAACGGATCTATCTGTTTCAATGATAAAGAATGAAAATAATGTTTACATTGGTGAAGCATTCCATCATTCCTTGCCTATCCAATACAAGTATTACTTTGTCTCAATATTTAAAATGATATTTAGCGGGGTTAAAAATTGAGATTTTGTTATCTATCTATTAATAGCATCACTTTGTATCAAATGCATTTAAGCATAGTTTTTCATTCAAAATAAAGAAAAATTTACTCTAAAGACAAAACCTACTAGATAGTAGTACAAAATTTCATGTAATTCTTATAGGAGTGAAACATTGAAACTTTCATCGCCCATCTAGTACTAGTACTACATTGCCTCAAATTTGTAGGTGATGTTTGTAGGATTGGAAGCATTGAAAATTTTCTTACACATCCATTACTATCCAAATTAAAATCTAAGGTGAGATTTACATTGGTCAAGAATTTGAACTTTTCAACCCATCTACTATAACTCAAATGCACTTAGTTATGAAGTTCCTTTCAAAATCAAGGACACTTAACCTTCCTCTAAAGTCAAAATATATTAAACCATTTTTTAAAATGTATTACAATATTTTAGGTAATGTTTACAATGGTCAAGCATTGGAATTTCGGTTACCTATTCATTATTGGTACTAATTTGATTCAATTGTGTTTAACCAAGGATTTTCCTTCAAAATAAATAACACTTTAACTTTTCTCTATTGACAAAATCTACCAAGTCAATTTAAGAAAATGTAGTACAAAATTTTAGGTGATGTTTAAACGAGATATATATTTGAACTTTTGTTAACCTTCCATTAGTAGTAGTACTTTGACTCAAATACATTTAATCATGGAGTTCACTTCAAAATCAAGAATACAATTTTCCACTAAAGACAATACCTAGAAAACCAATTTAAAAAACATACAAAAGTTAAGGTGGTAACAAATTAGTGCCCATGTAGTAATAATACTGTTCCAACTCAAAATTTGAGCTAATATTTATTTTATTGCAACAACCCAAGAAGTACATTACAAAGGAGCAATGTTGTTAATATACAACCAAAGAAGAAGAGTCAACAATATCACTAAATGTTCCCCAAATAATATAACAAGCCTTCAAAATGAAATGAATGTTAAAACTAGACAAAGGCCTATAGAAAGAGATTCTCAAAACTACATAGCAAGACAAATTTTTTTTTTTTTTTTTTTTTAAAATTGTACCTAAATAGATAGGTTACAATATCTTTATGTAGCTAAAGAATTTGGTTCTTAATATTCGCCAATTAAAAACTATTATTTTAATCTAAAATAAATAAAAATTTGCCAAAAAATTTATATCTTTCTTTGAGGGGGGATTTCTTAAAGTTATCACTGGCTTCCACATGTTACATTCATATCTGAGGACAAGTTAACTATGACATTTGGTGAAATTCATTTATCCTTTGTACTCTAATGAATATCCATATCCTATTCAAAAACATTGAATAAGATATACTTGTAGACAAATTTAATAGGATATGCACATATAAATATTAGAAAATAATTTAATTATATAATAAATACAATTTAATTCATTACTTCTTTGTTTTTGTTTATTAATTTGAAAAAATGTATCCATTATATAATAGAACACCACGATCATGTCACCTCAATGTTAAAATGGAAAAGAATTAACTCATCATATGTTAAAATTTATGATAAATTAGAAATTAAAAAAATTAATTTAAGATAAAAGAAATGACATTTATATTGAATATTTAATGATAGAACTAAAATTTAAATATGCACTTTACCCCTTTGTAAGACATAAAAGCCACTAAATATTGTAGGATAAAATTTGCGGTAGTCACAGATAATTTTTATCATTTCTGTTGGTAACAATTTTATTTTCAGTATCGCACGACAATCCTTTTTTTTTGGTTCATTCCAACACGTGGGGCAGAAAATTCAGGGCTGCGGCTATTCTAGCTCCAAAACAGACCTTTCGTACAACGTGTTAGTGACAGGTTAGTCAATCACAACCGTTAATTGCAAAATCGACAGTGTAAAACGTGCAACTAACATGAGTGTTAGTCAATCCGTACTGTCTTTTTGGAGCCAGAATAGACTTGCAACTATTCTAGCTCCAAAACAGACCTTTCGTACAACGTGTTAGTGACAACTTAGTCAATCGCAGCCATTAATTGCAAAATCGACGGTGTAAAATGTGCAACTAACACGTGTTTTAGTCAATCAATACTGTCTTTTTGGAGCCAGAATAGACGCGTCCAAAATTCAGAGCTATAGCACAAAGGTTCCTTTCATTATATCTTTCCTTGTACTTATATAGTGCATTTATGGTAAAATGATGTTTTCTAAAGAGAAGAGCATGTGATTTTTTTCTAAAGACAAAAAACTACCAAAGTATTTCAACAAAATGTAATGCATAATTTTAGGTGATGTTTACATTATATAAGCATTGAATATTTCCTCATCCATCTAGTACTAGTACTATTTTTGTGTCAAAAATTTAGATGAAATTTAGATGATATTTAGATAAATAAAGAATTGGAATTTTTATTTACTATCCATTAATAATGTCACTTTAACTTAAATACAATTAATGATAGTGTATTTCTTAAGATTGATAAAACTTAACTTTCTAAAGATAAAATTTATCAATCTACTTTAAATACAATAGTATAAAATTTGGCTGTATAATTTTCTAGTCAAGTGTATTGATTTATATTTTAGCAGTAGTGACTAACAATAATTCATTTTTTGAATATGAACATTTTAGCTAATATTTATTATATTTCCTTGAGATTTGGTAGGGTAAGATATTGGAATTTTCTGTACCCACCTAATATTGTTAAAATTTTGATTCAAGCACATTCAAACATTAAGTTCCTTTCAATATCAATAATATTCAGCTTTCCTCTAAAGACAAAATATACAAAACCATTTAAGAAAAATGAAACACAAAATTTTAGGTGATGTTTATATTGGTGAAAGCATTAGATAATTCCTTTCACATCTAGTACTACTGTGTGTCAAAATTTTAGTTGTTATTTAGAAGCGTCAAGCATTGAAACTTTTATTATTAATCCATTATTAATACTAATTTGACTAAAATGCATTTAGCTTTAAAATTAGGAATACTCAACTTCCTCTACACACAAATCCTTTCAAAATATTTAAGAAAAATGAAATATAAAATTTTAGGTGAATTTTTGAGGGTCAAGAATTGAAAATTTTATAATTAATTCATTATTAATAATACCTTGATTCAAATAGATTAAGAATACTTAATTCTCCTCTAGGAAAAAACCCTACCAAACCTATTAAGAAAATAATATTGATTTAATGAAATGAAAACTTTGACACTGTTGAGGGAAAAATATGGTCCTGCTTCTTAAATTTTGATGAAAGGTAAACTAATCACCTCAATAATATATAAGTAAAATGATGAGGAAATAATTCTTTAAGAAATTTTAATTTTAAAATTTTTGAGTAAATTGTATTGATTTAAATTTTAGGAGGAATAACTTAGAAGAATTTATTTTTGTTCATATGAATATTATATTTCACTTTTTTTTTATAACCATTCAATGTTTAATCGGATGAAGCATTAGAATTTTTCATACACATACTAAATGTACCATTTTCACTCAAATTCATTTAATCATAAAGTGTTGAAATATGTAGCAATGTCTAAATGGCCTAACGGTCTTAAACATTTGAAAGTTAATTCCTTATTTCTATCCTTGATTATACATCACTGCAGATTAACATTCTGATCACAGAGTATATTACTATATGATCGATTTGCTTCAATCATCATCTATATGAGTATCGGATTATGCATACCATTGATTCTATGTACAATTGATAATTGCCTATATTATCGATCATACATAACATCAATGATATTAATATAATCAATGCATATATATGTGATGATTAATGTTAGTTATCATAACATTGTATCAATTATATTAATCATGCCTTTTAAACATTGTTAAGCAATGCTTATTGTTATCAAGGGTCTATCTCCACATAGGAGTCGTGCTGTGACTCTATGTGTGACCGACCGAGCACATATAATACCAATACTATTTCCTTAAGTTGGTGATAAGGACAATAGCATCGAGAGAATACTATAACCGGCGATCATCTATAGATCATCATTACTATGCAGTACAATACGATAGGAAATATAGATATAGTTCGACCCAATATAACAGTGCATGATAATATTCTGTAGTCGGAGAATATAGATATACAACGATAGAACAAGGGAGTTGACACACAATAGTCGACATTAGTTTCTGCAGTCCGTGAAGAAGACTCACGTCTATTGATTATCTCTTGCAGATCATCAAAGGATATATACAACAGTCCGTATTAAAAATCTACATCAAATTATTATTATTCAAAGACAGTGAATATATAAACCCTGTGGGTCATCATAAATTGAATTAATATCAAACTGATATACAAAGTTAAATAAGAATAAAATACTTGCTTACCTAGATCTGATCAAAATTCTAACATGGTATCAGAGGCAGCATAAGGATAAGATCAGATCAGATTTATTTAGGCAAGACTAATCTTCATATACCATCGATTTCTCATTCTCTTCTATAAGTCACAATGGTGAATGGTGTTAGATTCGAGGATCGCCTTCAAGGAGCTTTCAACTTTGTATCTTGGAAGTTTAGGATTATGATTGCCTTCAGAGATAACAAAATAGATGAATTCATAAAGAAATTTGTACCTGAACACATGACGAAGGTGAGAAGCCTCAATGGATGAAAAAGAATAAAAAAGCCATGAAAATGTTAGTGGATGTAGTAAAAGACCACATTGTACCAATTATCTCAAAATTGGAAATAGCCTATGATATGTTCAAATTATTAGAAAGTATGTACGAGATAAATAACACTGGTAGAGCTCTCGCATTAAAGCAACAACTCCACCGTGTTAAAATGATCAAGGGCGAAACAATTACCGCATACTTCATGAGGATAACTGAACTAAGAGATCAATTCTCCGCCATTGGTCGCACAATTGAAAGTAAAGAGTTAACCATGTTATCCCTTAATGGTCTCTCTTATTCTTGGGAATCATTCATTCAAGGGATAAGTGCACGATCTAAACTTCCTAAGTTTGATCGTCTAAAAATAGATTGCATTCAAGAAGAGTCTAGATTGGCGATAAGAGGCATTGGCCAAAGCTCCATAAATGAAGATATTCATGTTCTTGCATCGCACTCTTTAAAGATGAAAGGTAAGAAATGGATATTTCAAAAGGAATAAAGATGAGGAATCCAATGGTGCTCCTACTTTCAAAAGAAGGAAGGATATTTCAGAAATCCAATATTTTAGATGTGACAAATATGGGCACTATGTAATGCAATGTCCAACCAGAACTATGTCTCAAGCTTCCATTGCAGATGTTGGTGAGACTCTTCCACAAACGGATGCAAATTTATTCATATTTTGATTTGAAAGAGATAAGTTTTATGGTTGAATAATGTTCATGAATTTCATATGTAGTTATTAATTCATGCAATTACATTATGTATGTTATTTGTGAAGCAACATTATCAGCACATATCCGCTTATGACAAGCTGCATTTGGATATCTTGTTTTTTAAATTTCTTCAATTTACTATGAGAAACTTTCCTCTTACATAAAGGACATCTTCAGAATCATAGCCTATTGCTTTTCAGGTTATATAGTTTTGAAGTTCTATTTGTGATGAAGAGATTGAAATTCAAGAAGAATATGTAGAGGACTTTAGTGGAGATTCTGAGATTTTGCATCTCCAAAAAAAATATTTACCTGCAGAAGTGCAATTCACTTTTGAAAGCCATGGAGGCATTTGTGCAGGTGATGATAGCATCTATGGTTATAAAGAAATATGAGACAAGAAGGCTTTCCCAATGAGAGGGAGCATACTGCAAGGAGACTTTGTTCTAAATCTTAGGATGGTCATATTCTTGTCTAGGGATCAATCTTATGATAGTAGATCCATGGTGGTTATGGATCTAGCACTTCAAATAGTATAAAGATCATACCAGATGATGAAAGTATCCTGAAGCAAGATATCTTCCATGATTGGGACCATGTGAGTAGGGGATGCTTCCATGGAAGAGGGAGTAGTAAAGAGAATATGCTTTGATTAATATCCAAGGATCTTGATCATATTGATTCAGAGGGAGTGGACTATGTCAAGTTAATTTCTCTAGCGATCAATCAGAAGACTATGCTTCATGAGATGAAGTCTTATATATATATAGGTTGGAAAGCCTTTACACTGACTCCTAGGTCACGAGTTTCCTAAATATATGGAGACTTGGTGAGATTAAAATACACCAAGAGTGATGCAGACTCCAACCTTACATTTCATGAAAGGTCAAGTCATGCGGAGATCAAATGGAAAGGTATGTTATTCAATTGAGATATATTAGTACAGATAAACAAACTTCAGATACCCTCGCCAAGCCTCTCTCTAGAATAAAGTTTGCATACTTTTGAGGTAAGCTTCGTATGGTAGAAAATGTAGGTCTAGCTGAGATTGAGTCTAAGCTACATTGATTTGTTTTCATAATACTAGTGTATTCCTTTAAGATGTTTTAAAGTGTAAACTCTTATTAATTAAATTTTATTAATCTGATATGGTTCATGATTAAGTGTCATGTGTGTGACTTCATGACTACATTGGTTCAGTGCTTATTGAGCCCCTGTGAATATTATTTGGAGGTGACGATCTATCAATGATAGACACTTGTAGTTTTGATCTTTATTGTAAGATGGCGATCTAACAATATTGATCTTACCATCATGATGGATATCACGAGACGTGATATCCATGGACATGTCATGATGGTTGTCATCTCTAAGTAATATCTGTTCATGGTGGATATCATGAGAAATGATATCCATGGATATGCCATGCTAGATGATGTTACTAATAGACATGTTCATGGTGGATATTATGTGATGTAATATCCATGGACATGCCATGAATCAATATCCTTAAATTTTCCATTAAGGTGGATATCATGAGACGTGATATCTATGGACAAGCCATAATGGTGGGTATTACATTACGAGATTATGGAGGGTATCATGCGACATGATATCCATGGATATGCCATAACTCCTAACATCATGGTGAGGTGATATCTCTCACACAATAAATGGAATTGTTGTGTTCACAATAAGGTATTGTAACTTATTGAAGGATATAAATATTCCTCCCTAGCTGACAGGGAGTGTTGAAATATGTAGCATTGCTCGGATGATTCTAATCTATTCAAATGGCCTAATGGACTTAGACATTTGAAAGTTAATTCTGTATTTCTATCCTTGATTATACATCACTGTATATTAACATTATGATCACAGAGTATATTATTGTATGATCAATTTGCTTCAATCATCATCTATATGAGTATCGGATTATGCATAACATTGATTCTATGTACAATTGATAATTTCTTATATTATCAATCATACATAACATCAATGATATTAATATAATCGATGTATATATATGTGATGATTAATGTTAGTTATCATAACATTGTATCGATTATATTAATCATGTCGATTACATTGTTAAGCGATGCTTATTGTTATCAAGGGTCGTATCTCCACATAGGAGTCGCGACTCTATGTGGAACCATGTCGGTTCCACATAGAGCCATGACTCTATGTGTGACCGACCGAGCACATATAATACCAATACTATTGCCTTCAATTGGTGATAAGGATAATAGCATCGAGAGAATACTATAACAGTGCATCATTACTATGCAGTACGATACGATAGGAAATATAGATACAGTTCGACCCAATATAAAAGTGCATGATAATATTCCGCAGTCAGAGAATATAGATATACAATGATAGAACAAGGAAGTCGAAATACAATAGTCGACATTAGTTTGTGCAGTCCATGAAGAAGACTCGCGTCTTTTGATTATCTCTTGTAGATCATCAAAGGATATATACAACAGCCCGTATTAATAATCTATAGGATACTGCAGTACGTAGATTTAATGATCTACATCAAATTATTATTATTCAAAGACAGTGAATATATAAACCCTATAGGTCATCATAAATTGAATTAATGTCAAACTGAAATACAAAGTTAAATAAGAATCTGATCAAAATTCTAACATAAAGTTTCTTTCAAAATTAAAAAAACACTTAACTTTCCTATAAAGTAAAACATACCAAATTATTTAAGAAAATACAATGTAATATTTTAAGTGTTATCTATATAAGTTCGAAGCATTAGAGATGCTCTTACATGTGTACTACTAATACAATTCTAATGCAAAAATAATAATGTAACTCGTATATGATCCAAGCATTAAATATTTTATTTCTCATCCAATATAAGTACTGCTATGAATAAATTAATATGTCATAATAGAATTTTCTTGAAAATTAAAATATTATATTGCTTTAAAAATATAACAATACCAAGCTATTAAAAAATACATAATTTTGTATAGGTCATAATTTAGTTTCAATAATTAGTTTTCATAAATGGCATTATCACAATAGATAAATTTTCTATCAACATAAAGAAAATTATATTTTTTAAATATTTCTCATTTCAACAAACAATATAAATGGACATAAACAATATCAAAATTAAAGAAAAAATTAAAACAAAGAAATTCAAAATTTTCTTGCCAATCCTTGAATCAATTTCAACAAAAGGATGTTTCTACTTTATGCATGACTATAATTTTTTTCTATTAGTGACCAAAATTGAAGGTGAGATTCCAAGTGCTATAGGGAATATGTCATCTTCTAAGGATCTTCTTCTCTCAAATAAAAAAAATGAAGATGGGATTCCAGTTGCTAATGTCATCTTTGAAGGATCCTCCTCTCTCAAATATCAAAATTGAAGGTGAGATTCCATTTTCTATAGAAGATATGCCATCCTTGGAGTCTTTATATGTATGATACTTCTATCGAAGGTGAGATTCCAGATGCTATAGGGAATATGTCATCCTTGAAGGATCTTATTCTCTTAGATACCAGAATTGATGGTGAGATTCCATCTGCTTTAGGGAATGTGTCATCCTTGAAGTGCCTTGATCCGTATGATACCTCTATTGAAGTTGAGATTCCTCACTCCATGGTCAATCTCTCTAAACTTGTTGAATTCATCTAGCTATCCAAAAACATGTCAACTGGGGTAATCCCACCTTCATTGGACACACTTTCTTGCCTTATTAGTCTTCACCTTTATGCCAATGAACCAAATGGTATGATTACATCTACAATGTTAAATCTTGTTAACTAAAGAAGCCTTTGGCTCAACTCCAATAGTTTAAGTGGCTTCATTTCCCTTTCTATATTTGATAATCTCATTAGAATTAAAGAGTCATATCCTTCTACCAAACACTTAATTGTAAATATTTATTCAACATGAATTCCATAGTTCAAGCTTTCCTCTTTGGGACTAGTTTCTTGCAATTTAGGTCAAGTTAATTTAGTCACACTTCCAAATTATTGATCTTTGTGTAGGATGAAAATGGAATCTGGTAAACTAAGACCTAATCCCACTCTCATGCACACATTGGAATAAAAAAGAGCCTAAGGAAATGATTCACTTTGACTACTTCTTGTAAGAGAAAGTCAAGGAATATCTTTAGGGTTTATATTTGTTTGCTTCTATGAAGAGGAGATGTGTAAAATGTAATTATATGATAAATTAAGCTAGGGAAATGACTAAAAGTGCAGATGTAAATTGAAATACATAAAAATACAGATCTGACACTGAGATACAAAGTATAGAACAAGATATTAAACTCAGACGTGTACCTATCACCAAAATTTGAGCCTGATTGAGCATGACCAGGGTGCTAGGTGCATTGGTCCCTAATACTACACGGAGTTGGAATCTTGAAAACTATAGATTAAGATCCTTGCAAGTTGAACTTCTAAAAAATGAGAAAAATATTGAGCACTATGGTGTTGGACACCTTGGTCCTAGTGTTCTAGGGCCTGTTTTTGGATCTGGGACTGCACTTGTGAGTTCTATCTTTCTGAAAGATAGTGCGTCCATCAGATTCCTGTACCTGCACCTGAAACTTGAAAAATAGTGTTTGGGTGGCTATATAGTGTTTTACCTTACTCAAACCCCTCACTTTGGTGATTTTCACCTCCACAATAGCCAATAATGTATTGAAAATATGTGTGCAAGAACCTTATGTGTGTATAAGATCCTAAATGTGCTAAAATGTAAGAATAAGAGTTCCATCTTATGATATGAGCATACAACCATAAATGAACATGATGTAAATGAGAATGCTTGAAATAAAAAATACAAAAGTGGATCTAAACTAGCAATGTAGATCTGAAAATAAGTATTGTGAAACTCATACAAAGATATGAAAATAACATGAAATCATACCAAACCCTAAGGGAGAGGTTCAATCCAATCAACAGTCAGTGATCTATTATTCTTCAATATCTTAAAAGCTTCAATTGATGATGAAAATATTGGAATTGTTTTGTCATTGATGTCAACTGGTATAGGATGGTATCCGGTAAGGAAGAGTGTGTCATTCACCATAATGGCCATTGGAGTCACCAGCACACAAGTTAGTGTTTGACTTTTGTTGAAGATATGAACATGAGACTGATATGATATAACAACTGGTAAATGATGACATCTGTAAGAGGGCAAGATGTTAGGCTATTGATTGTGATGAAGAGGGGTAATGTTTCCAAAATCACATCAATACAAGTGGTTAAGTATGTGCAGACCATCGATATACTGTGTGGGTATGAAATTGTAGGATTCCCACCAGATAAAGATGCAGTCACCATTTGAAGAGATGACTGGTAGTTAATGTGCCCAACTAGTTCACATATGCTTGTTTGAATATATGTTGCTCAAACAGGGAAGCCACATTGGTGCATTGCAGGATGGAGATGACAAGGATCCACTCTTGGAGATAAGATAAAAGAGTTAAAGGCAAGTGTTTAAAGGCTCACAGCAGATAAACTGGTGAAACACTAAGTTGCCTTAGGTGCATGAGATCAGGGATATGCATCAGGTCAATCGGGTAGACAATGATGAGTTGCCGGTACAAAGATTGAAGGACATGTTTATCACTATGACAAACTTATTGATAGGAGAACCGGTTTATATATGAAGAAGGCAAGTTTGAGTAGAAGAAGGAAGAAGGATATTGGTGAAGACTAATGACATGATGCCATCAAGTTGTTTACTGGTAAGTATGTCCACTGGTAATATTGACAAAGTACAGATGCAAAAGGCTCCCATCTAATGAAGATTTGCATGAGGTAGGTTGGCATGTGTGCTGACTAGTTTAGGTGCTCCACCGAAAGAGAAGCAAAGTGAAAGGTTGAAGGCAAATCGGCTAAGTTATAACTGGCAGGGTCTATGAACTGGTAGATGAACCAGGGTGTGTGATTGGTTAGTGATCCTATCCAAATAGACATAACCGACCTAGCAAAGGTGGATTGCAACAAAGGGACCATGTGGAGATGACGTGGCATGCATGCACAGGTCAGTGTGGTGAGTCGGTGAAGTTGTTGGCATCTGGTCCAACTTTTATGATGACTGTGAAGCTCGAGGAATGAAGGAAGAGGATTACAACTTGAGATCAATGAAACAACAAAGATCCAGTAAACACTAATCTTGCAGATAAAAGAGGATGAAAGAAACTACATCACACACGTGACCGATCAGACAAAAGGCTAAAAATCATGCTACAGACATCAAAAAGAGAGAAGACGTGGTTCACAAGGTAAACAGTTGGGCAATCCTCATTGATTGAGTGTTGAACATCGATCAAGGACATGATATCAGATTGGATATGATATGTCATGATGATTAGAGATTAGATCATATGTAGATTTAGTGCATGGTGGAAACCCTAGTGTGCAAATGTTCAAACTCACGTTTAGGTGGGAAAATATGGCTATAAGAGTGTGAACCAAAGATGTAGTTGGTGTTGCTGCATGAGAAAGGAATGCTAGTGAAGAAAGCCAATTAGTGAAGTTCTCAAGGACAATTAGTGAAGAGACTGAGTGTGAGAGAGAGAACCGGTTAGAAGAATTCAATCGGCAAGAGTGAGTTAACCGGTAGTTTGCCATTAAGCCTGACAAAGGAGTGCACCGGTGGTGATTGAACTGGCCTAGAAAATTGTAGAGAATATTACAATGACGAACCGGTAAGATGAGAATTGAAAGTGATTAGATAGCAGACAATTGACAAAGTGAAGAAGTCTAGTGGTGTCTAGCAGCAATGTGATAGAGAGGAAGTAAAACCGATAGAGAAGGAGAAGATGATGAACCAATATGGTTGCAATAGAGAGTGAGTTGCAGTAGGAGATAAGGTTGTTACAGTGAGAAGGTGAGCAAAGAACTGACAAAGTGTTGAAGAGAGGAGAACCAGTGGAGAGATTTGCATAAGAGTTATAAAGTTATTTTGTAATAAAGATATTACTTTTGTATCTGATATATCTTTATTGTAGATCACTGAGTTGGAGCTCAGTGCAGTGGTTGGCGCTCCTTGGGTTGGTGCCCTAAAATAAAGGGTTGGTGATCCTTGGGTTGGTGCCTTAAAGAAGGAGTGGTGCTCCTTGGGTTGGTGCCCTAAAGTAGAAGTGGTACCCCTTGGGTTGGTGCCCTAAATGTTGTAACTGAATGTTTCATTGTGAGGCTGGATTGGAGCATTAGTCTCTAGCAGCATTTCTCACCGAGGTTTTCCCCATCTTGGGTTTTCCTCATACATATGGTGTTATGTGGTGTCCCTTTTATGTGTGGTTGCATTTGTGTCATTCTCCCTTCTCACTGGTATGTCTTCTTTATGTTAGATCTGTTAATCAGTTTACACACATAGGCTAGAAAAGGATTAAGTTTGGAAATCACTGATTCACTCCCCCTCGCAGTGACATCTAGTGTTCAATAAAAAATGGTTGATGTAGACTTGATAAGAAGATTGATTTTCTAAATGAATACTTCACATAAACTTGCACTTTCACTTCATAAGAGGCTCCTTCAATTGCTAGAGTTGTCAGATCCTTCAAATAAGGAAAGGAAAGGTTATATGTATGAAACCCTGACTTTATTTTTGATCATAGACCAACCTAGAAATCATATAATTTCACACCAAGTCAATTTTAAACATTATAATATTTCCAAAACATGATCCTGGAATTCGAGGAGAAAAACTAGGGGCCGATGTGAACCACATCAGTCTGACCAACTTTTTTCCAAATTTTTAGGGATGCAAGGTATCGTGATTATAAGGTGATCCCCAACTCGACGCGACGATTCAAGATGTTTAGATATGCAAAATCAATCCTTGAAGGTCGAAATATGACATAATTAGGGCTTTCATGAATGAATTAATTAAAAAGATAAAATAAAAAGGGGTGTGCTTATAGTTAAGGGCACATTTTTATGATGTGTGAAGTGATAAAAGAGGATTTTAGATTTAACTAAATTAATTAATTAAATTCTTAAAGGGAATTTAAAATGCAAAATGCAACACGCTAAGGTAGGTGCTAACCTAAGCATGGAATTGTACCACCCAATTAAGGGTGTACAATTTATGACACAACAATCTTATACTATTATTTTACTATTTGATTCTTCTTAATGATATTGACATTATTGTTATCAATATTCATGATTTGATGAATTTATGTGCTAGAATAGTGTAGGGTAAAATTTGTTAAGCAAGTTTTTGGTTAATTTTTTATTAGGTTTTACAAGTATCACTAACTAGACATCCAAAGGTAATTGAATACCTATAAGGCTCTTACACATAACCTCCATCTCATGCACTTAATTTATAGGATATAAAAAATGACATCCATACCAAAAACAATTATTTACATGGGGAAAATCCTTTCAAAAGAAAAATAGCACACTCCAAAGATACCCAATTTATTATTTAGAAAAAAATAAAAGAATACAATATACTTGGATAGCAAGTTTCTCTTAGAAGTATCAATAACTAGACATCTAAAGGTAATTGAATATCTATAAGACTCTTACAAATAACCTCCATCTCATGCACCTAGTTTATAGGATATAACATACAAGAAACTGTCAAATGGACAATACAAGAAACTATCAAATGGTATTACAAAGCCATGAGCTAAAACCAACTAAAAGTGGTGTCCAAATTTTTTTTAATTGAAGATTCCCTATGATGTGTTAAAACACACACCAACACATGTAACTCCCTTTTACAACTCATTTACGCTCCAATACATTTTTATATTTCCCATTTCAAGAGACCCAAGTTCTAGAGGTCATAAATTTTGATATGAGAGTTTGATTGACAAACCACTTGAAGAGCAAAAAATAACATGATGTTCTCTATCAATCTAAAACCCAATGTGTTAGTTAAAACCAATTTCAGACCCAAAAATGCCTCTAAGGTGTTCAAAATTGACTTTGAAGCTTTTTTCAAACTTAAAAAAATGGAAAACTTAATGTGTTCAAATCTAGGCATGATCTTGAGAATAAATTTTACCAACATGCTTATTTAGTAATCCAAAGCTCTAGGGTAAATTTTAGACCAATTCATGCTCAAATATAAAATTACTATAAATAGGAAAATTATGTATTTGCAAGGTTGAGACACCATGTTCCTAACAAAAATGTGGAACCGTATATAAAAAATGCTATTTTTTTGACATATTAAATAAATGTCATCTCATTGAAGAAAAGATTGCAAGATATGAAGAAAATAGATTTGTCAACAATGTAATAATCTCTCAAGAAAACACAATGAGTAGATGGAAAGCTAAATTCTTAAGTATAAATATAATATTCCATTTATCAACTTAAGAATGAAATGGAAAATACAACATAATTCCTCCATCAAACCTAAGGAATGAAGAAAGTAAAAATATACAAATAGTAGAAAGGGATAAAAAAATACAAAAGACAAAGCTTGGCACCTAGCTTAATTGGTGAGAGCTTCCTATGGTAGGCACGAGATCACAAGCTCCAGTCTCTTGTAGCCCACATGCTACTAGAGGTCATATTGCATGAACATCATAGGTTACATTAAAAAGTTTACCTAGTGCACTAAAATTTATAGGGGACTACCTGATTCTTGTGGTCTAAATAAATACAAAAAAGAAAATATAATTTCTCAGAGAAGAAAAAAAATTACGTGCTTCTACCTTATAGTGATAATAAAAATATTTACCAAACTATCATAATCCTTGGAACCATTGCAACATTGTAGGGAGATGGGATATGAACCATTTTGATACCAATGATCTAGATCTTAGGTGGTCCAAGAGATAATAATCTAAAATATAGAGACAAAGGTTTATATTAAGAATGAATTTAAAAAATAGAATAAACAATCTTATTAATCTACATGTTGGGTACATAGTATACTCCCAAGGAAGATAAATGTTTGTATTTCCTCCTATCTTTCCTATTTTTCTTATGTCAAAATATATTCTTACAATTATTTTCTTATGTTATAGATGTAAATTTATATATTGTGTAAATGTTCATGAAGATAAATCTCATTATGGATGTTAAAATTGTTAAGCTTCCATGTGTTAGAATTCATCTTTTGATGGTTAGAATTCTAGTTTCTTAATATGAAAATAGATGACCAATATTATGTAATGGCTCCAAAATTTGTGTTGGAGCATTGTGTGGTATTTTAAAATGTTGTGTGATAATATATCTTGAAATATAAATGGTGGCATGTGTTCATTAAGAGGAATAATTACAAATTCTACAAAAAACTGAAATAGAATCATCCATAAAGTTGTGGCATGATCCCTGACATTTCACGAGTGACACATAATATAAAAAAGTTATTCAAGATTTAGGATGTTTCTTATGAGTTGCACATTATGGTTCCAAGTGTAACAAGCGTGGTGTATGAATCAAGAAGCTACATTTGGTAATGTTTCATGGTTCTTGATATAAACTAGGGAGCACACGTGTTATAGGAAAATACATGTGTTGGTGTGATATGATTCTTAGAACTATGTGCATAGTGTATGGTGCATGGAGTTGCATGCTAGATTTTGTATTTTTCAGAGATGATTAACACTAGTGCATTATCTTGTTTAGTACCACATGAATCAAGCAGGGTGGTGTTTATAGACACCATTTCTATGAACTTAGTAAGAAAGGGTTATGTTCTTATTTACTAGTGCATTAAGTAGACTAAATTAATGGTGATGAACGAGGATTAAAGGCATTAATCAAGTATGTAGGACACCTAGAATGATGTTGCAAGCTAATGATGCCCTTACTATGATGTTACATGATCTTTCTATTATGTTTTCATGTAAATCTTATTTTGATTATCTCATGATAATATAAATGAAGTAAAATTAGTCCTTACAAACACTAACCTAGGTTGTAATGTGGAATAAATTAGACTTTAATTGAATAATAATGGTAAAAAAGGGATGAAATTATCAATCCAATTTTAAACTGTTAGGTTCAAATATGCATGCATGCAAGTGACCTATGTGAATTATGCATTTGTGGGTCTAATATAGGATGATGAATGGTGGAGATTTGATATTATTAATTTTGGTTTTAATTGTGTTTTTTTTCAATGAAAATTTTGGATCACAGTCAGTTAAAATCAAACTATCAATTCATAAATATGCATTGTTAAAATCAAAAGTAATAATATCAATTCTACATGGACTATGAAAAAATCATGCTAACTAATGGTGGAGATTATTGATTATGTTCATACCTTTGGGATGCATGGAGATAGAATGAGATTAGGATAAAATCATTGAAATTCTATGTAAAATTATGTCAGGACATATACTAATCAATACATAAAAGATAACCTAATAAAATTAGGCCTAAAACATAAAAGAAGAGTACATGAATATACCATCTTTTCTATTTCAATATGGATAAATATAAAAATTAGCAAAATTAAAGGAAAAATTAAAATAGAGCAATTTGAGATTTTGTTGCCAATCCTTGGATGAGTTTCGACAAAAAATGATGTTTCTACTCTATGTATGATTTTTTATTTAAATATATTACAAACTTGAATTTAATTACTATATAATCATATTTAATTTTTTAATCATAAAATAAAATTATTTTTGTATCAAAACTCTATTACCTATATAATTTTTAAGTGAAAGATTTTCCTTGTCAATACGAATATTTGTGGGAAGGAAATGCACGATATTTAAGTCTAATAAAAATTGTCGGTCAGTGTGGGAAATAATTGGAATGAAAAATATATAGTCACAATTTACATAGTTAAGTTTCCATATTGACAAGACATATTCTTGTTTCACATGATACCCATCACATTCAAATTGGAATTATCGCTCAAGGACCCTCAAATTTGTCGTGCCTTACCTTTACGTGACTTTTCCATCTCATAAAAATGACAAAAATGTTACTAATAATAGGCTGAGCAGAGTCATTCGTCCTCATTTAACCAGGAATTATTCTTCTCTTGGTGTTCTAGATTTGGCGGAAAATCATCTAGAATGTAAAATACCAACAAAATGGGGCAACATTTTTTGTATTATTTATTTTTTTGGACCATGTCATATAGTTCAACCAAATTTATATCTATTTCAAAATGTAAATATCTTAATTTGTGGGTGATCTTTCTACAATGTGTTTTTGAGCAATTGAACATCTCCACCCCTCCATAGGATGAAGTTCACAAACCCTTATTTAAAGGAAATATCATAAAGACTAAAATATTTGCTAAGGAAAAATTAAGATTGACAAAAAATAGAAAAACAAACTAGATTGAGGTAAATAATGAAAATGAACATGGAAGAAAAGTTTTAAAGTTTCATGTATGAACTTCTTCAAAGTAAATAATGTTTGAAATAAAGGTAAACATCTTTAGAATTAGAATCTAGTTTTAGTTGTTAAAATTATTGATCCAATGCATAACAAAATAGAGATAATAGGAAAACAAAATAGGGAAAACAAAGGAAATAAAAGAATATAAGAAAAAAACATATAATATAATATTTATCTGGAGATATATTTTAGAGAAAAACATTAACACAAGAAGAGATGTGCACTAGTCTATATAAATTTCAATAAAGTTTACAATGCATCACTAACACCCTTCGCTTTTTGTCTATATATGACCTAATGATTAATGATCTAGATTGACTAAAAAAAAATATAATTTTACAATGCAATTTTTTTAAAAATTCCATTTGGGAGTACTACCCTAGAACCCCTTCTAGGGAGAATCTTGGAGGGGCAACAGTAGTGGGGGTTAAGTGCCCCACACCCCTTTTTAGGTATTGGGATCTAAACGTAGCTAAAATAAGATCATTGCTTAGTGAGTACATATTTCATTATGCAATTTTTCAAACAATAGGAATAATTAATTATAGAAGATTTACAAGGTTGATGGCACCTTAATCATAACAAATGAGACATATATAAATTGCATTCATAGAACTTTGACCATTAAGTATACTTGGCTTTCTTTTGTTGTACCTTTGGACCTTTATCAAATACAAATTGCTAATTGAAACATTGAATGATTTGAATGAACTATTTTTGAAAACAATACTATATAACCTCATTACAAGTATGCAATTCTATTACATCTAAAAAAAATAGTGGATGAAATGGATCATATTTTGGCTATAATAATTGAGCTTAGGTAGACTCTTTTGAGATTGTATGAAGTAAATGGGTGAACTAAAAGTGCTCTAGAAATATTGTATCAACTTACAATTGCCCTTTGTATGGCTTCTTGCTTTCATAGAACTCTCATTGTTATGACATTAGATGCAACCTACATTAACAATCACAAAAGTGACAATCTAAATTTTACTTGATAAAATTCCTAACTACAATACTATTCATATTTATTGATATTTCAATTAATGATTTATTCATCTATTTAATTTTTTAAATTCGTACATATAAAAGAAACTAAGAATGACTACATATTTACATCGAATAATTAATCTTATTTCTTTCTCAATAATATATTTCACTGCAAATCAATATACTATTATTATAATTAATTAATAGGCTATCTCCTATGGGACACCCCAAATTCCCCTCCAAAAGTAAAAATTTATCACATTGTTGTTGTTTCATTTCAGTTGTCTAAAAAGGTACGGTTACTGATTTTTCTATTTCTTCACCTTTACACAGATTTTTCCTTGTCTCCATGCATTTCTATGCACTGCCCTTTCAAAATAAAACTCTTCTTCTCCTCGTGCACCCAACCATGCTTATCTTCATCTTTTGTGCAGATTACACCCTCTCCTCATGCAACCATCAAATAATGAGTTCACTATTTTATTTTATGCAACCTTCTCTTGTCTTCTCATGTGCTATCAACTCTTCTACTTTTCATTGCAGGGTCTCTTGCCCTTCCTCACACACGAACCCAATCTATTTTTGTGCATGTTCAGCCAATTTTCTTCACCTCTTCTAGCTGCTTCTTTCGTAGGAGTCTTAACAATTTTTGTGGTATATGCATTATCTTGATCATTAGATAGCATAGTGTGGGTTGTTAGTGTGATCCTTTTTCACACTCCCTAAGGTTTTGATGGTCTATGATTCAGCCAACATAATAGAAATTTCTAGCCAATCACATCCATTTCATATGACTCATCATGATCATCTAGTATGACATGGTTTGTTATTTTGATCTCTATTGTTGTTTAAACTCCATAAAGAATTTATTATATAGTACAGTGTATCTTGCTAGTTTGATTTTTGTTCTTGTTTATTCTTCTTAAGGAATTGGTCACCTAATATAGTGTGGTTTGCTAGTTGTGATTGTTTAACATAGCAATATATGGATCACCCAACATAACATAACTTGTTGGCTAGTGGAATCCATATCGTATATGTGTTCTTGCAAGAAGTTGAGTCCACATAAAGTTCCGAAGTGGAAGTTCTGTTTTTCGATTTTTAAAATTTCTCACAATTGATCTAAAAAATTGAAATACTTAAAGATTGAATCTTGAAAAAGTTTAGAAATGTGAAATGTATTACTCCAAGTCTAGTTTTCAAACATGTAATTTATTTTAATACCCAAATGATATAAATTGATTTTCAGAAAGCATTTCTAAAAACTACTTTTTAAGAATGTATGTTTCAAGAGCATACAATACATGTGTATGGTCACCATATTTTGATCTAATTTATTTATTTCTCAAGCCTATTGGGAAAATTATGTGTAAGACATCGAAGATTGTTGAGGATTTTTTTGGTACTTTTTTTCTAAATGTTTCAGATATTGCTTTTTACAAATCTCATTCTAAAAACCTAATAAATAATAATAATAATTTAAGCTAACACAATAAATTGTATACTAACAAGAAATTAGTTATAGATTAATTAATTATGATAGTAATTGAAATGTGAGTATTTTGGGGTTAAAATATGTTGTGTGATCAAATTTGATACTAGCAAGTTTTGACTCTTATAAAATTTGATGTTGGTAAGTTTTGATTATAAATTGAAAGGAAAAATCTTACAATATGTTAGCATGTTCTAATTTTAGTAAATGTTCATATAATCCTATGATTGTAATGTTGTATTGATGTTCTTAATTAGATTTTAGTATGGATTGATTTGGATCAAAACTAATTGATTAGATGACTACAAATGACTTAAGGTTTGCCTTTCCATGCAACACTGTAATGTGCAAATCACATTTCCATGCTTATGTCAACGACGACTTCCAAAAAAGAGGTATAAGTTTGAGTCAATTTGTTAAAGAGGTCAAAATAACAACAATAATTATAAATTAGATTATAATCTCTTTCCATAAAAATGACGGATGCCAAGACATAGATGATACTCAAATCAATTCCAAAATCCTTAAATTTCAAATAAAATTAATTCATATTATTGTCAGGAATACGACTATTCAGCGCGTGTTGAGGACGTTTCTGCGCGTGTTGAGGACGTTTTCTAGTTGGCTTTTGGAGTCGAGTCAAATAGTACGTGTCAAATTTTGTCATAACACATGATTTGATTTTATGGGTAAACAATAATTTTTCCGTTGCCGTATTGCATGGGTTCAATCAAGCACACAGAACAGAAATTCAAGGTTGTAGTAGATAGAGATGGGTAAGCACCAGTGGAATCCCCCGTTCTTTTCTTTTTTTCATTTCTTGGAATCTTCTTTCCTCGCACTTATCGTGTGCACCAGATGAAGAAAATTCATTGCCGTATGACATGGGTGCAGAAAATTCAAAATCATAGCGAAAATGGGCGCCTTTGGACAACATGCACGTATCGTATGGCATTTAGCATTGTGGTATTCATTTCACGTGAATTGAATAAGTTTCCTCATTTTCCTTACATAGGATGCAGATTGAAGGCCCTTCGTAACCTCTAAGTTTGAATTTGTCCCAGCATAGTATAATCGGGATGTATATATACATTTATATATATATATATATAGATAAATAGATATACATACATACATACATATATATATAGATACATATATATACATATATATTTATACACATATATATATATATATACATATATATGTATGTATATATACACACACATATATATATCTTTTATTTTGTATATATATTTGTCTATATCCTCTCATCCTTCTAGGTAGATGTAGGTTGGGATTCTAGCTTCCTTCATTAATTTTTCATGGCTAGGTCTCCTAAATTTGTCTATGGCTGTCACGGCCCTAGATTGGGTTATGCTATGGATACTTAGATTTGGCAGCTAAATCTTGCTTTGGGTCTTGCTTACCTTGATTTCTCTTTGATGCGTCGGTAAGTTTTTGACAGGCAGGTTTGAGAGTATATCGATCTATCTTGTTTTGAAATCTTTGGGTATGTTCTCATAGTGGAAATCTATGGAAATGTTGGTATTAAGACAAAACAGGGGAATTTATCAATTTTGGGTTACAATTGCTCGTAATTCTTCATTCAAACTAGCCTAACAATGTGCAAGAAGAATGTGGTTTCTGTTTTGGCAATTTGACTCTGCAAGATTCAGTTGGAGGTCTTCGTCATGTCTTACTCAGAACAACATCATCTCAATATGAGCAGAATATTACTCCATTGTAGTCAAATTATGCATCCGTCAGTGATGAAATGAGTATGGTGTTCTCGATAGGAATTATCAATTGTAATTTTCTTTATTTGCATCTGACCATTTATTGTATTACCTCATTATTTCCAAGAATTATTTTTCGTTGGGCAAGACAAAAGATTTTCTTTGCTCAATTCTTTCCTACCGGTTCCCACACTGAATCAGGTTGTAAACTTTCATGTATTTTCATTTTATTAATACAATTATTCGCACACGACCTATTATCCATCAAAAAAAAAAAACACTAGTGCATAATCTTCTTTAGTACCACATGAATCAAGTAGGGTGGTGTTTATAGACACCATTTCTAGGAACTTAGTAAGCAAGGGTTATGTTCTTATTACATAGTGCATTAAGTAGACTAAATTAATGGTGATGAATGAGGATTAAAGACATTAAGCAAGTATGTAGGACACCTAGAATGATGTTGCGAGCTAATGATGCCCTTACTAGGATGTTACATGATCTTTCTATTATGTTTCCATGTAAATATTATTCTGATTATCTCATGATAATTTAAATGAAGTGAAATTAGTCCTTACAAACACTAACCTAGGTTGTAATGTGGAATAAATTAGACTTTAATTGAATAATAATGGTCAAAAAGGGATGAAATTATCAAATCCAATTTTAAATTGTTAGGTTCAAATATGTATGCATGCAAGTGACCTACATGAATCATGCATTTGTGGGTCTAATCTAGGATGATGAATGGTGGAGATTTGATATGATTACTTTTGGTTTTAATTGTGTTTTTTTTTTCAATGAAAATTTTGGATCACACTTAATTAAAATCAAATTGTTGGTTCATAAATATGCATTGTTAAAATCAAAAGTAATAATATCAATTCTTCATGGACTATGAAAAAATCATGCTAACTAATGGTGGAGATTATTGATTATGTTCATACCTTTGAGATGCATGGAGATAGAATGAGATTATGATAAAATCATTGAAATTCGATGTAAAATCATGTCAGGACATATACTAATCAATACCTAAAAGATAACCTAATCAAATTAGGCCTAAAACATAAAAGAAGAGGACATGAATATACAATCTTTTCTATTTCAATATGGATAAATATAAACATTAGCAAAATTAAAGAAAAAAAGCAATTTGAAATCTTGTTGCCAATCCTTGGATGAGTTTCGACAAAAACGATGTTTCTACTCTATGTATGATTTTTTTTTTAATATATGTGATTCACAAACAATTTTTTTTAAATATATTAGAATTTAATTACTATATAATCATATTTAATTTTTTAATCATAAAATAAAATTATTTTTTTATCAAAACTCTATTACCTATATAATTTTTATAATGATAAACAGTTAAAATTTATACAAAATTATTCAGATATATAATTAAATTTTATATAATTTAAATTGTTATAAAATATAACATAGTGTTCAAAGATCACATGATTAAACCACAATTAAAAAAATTGTTTGATATTCAACATATATTTAAAAAAAAAATGCTTTGCTTGAAAACATCTAGACTCCAAAAATTGAGATTGTGCCCCTGATTTCTTTATTATTCTTGTATTTTTTAAGTATGTTCTATTTTTGTGTGAGTCGTATGATCTGGGTTGTGTTTTTGAGCGATCTCAACTTTATGTGAAAGATTTTTCTGGTCGATAGGAATATTTGTGGAAAGAAAATGGATGAGATTTAAGTCTATTAAAAATTGTCGGTCAATGTTGGAAATAAGGAATGAAAAATATATAGTTAATTTTCCATATTGACATAGCATTTTCTTGTTTGACCCCCGAATTTGTTATGCCTTGCCTTCACATGTCTTTTCCACCCATTGAAAAATACACAAAAATGATAAAAATGTTACTGTGTCGATGTGACACGCTTTCTTTGCAAACGTGGCACTCTTCGGACAACAATATTTAACCATAGTTAGCGATATATTGATCATCTCTTTTCATTCAAAGTAAATTTAGTTTGTGCCCCTAATTTCTTTATTATTGTTGTATTTTTTAACTATGTTCTATTTTTTAAGTATATTCTATTTTTGTGTAAGTCGTATGATCTGGTCTATGTTTTCCAGCGATCTCAATTTTATGTGAAAGCTTTTCCTGATCGATACGAATATTTGTGGAAAAGAAATGCACGAGATTTAAGTCTAATAAAAATTGTCGTCAATGTTGAAAATAATTGAAATGAAAAATATATAGTCACAATTTACATAGTTAATTTTCTATATTGACACGCCATATTCTTGTTTTACATGATACCCATCACATTCAAATTGGAAATATTGCTCAACGAAATTTGTTGGGCCTTACCTTCACATGACTTTTCCACCCATTGAAAATGACAAAAATATTACGTGTCACTCTTCACACAACAACACTTAACCACAGTTAGCGATATATTCATCATTCTTTTCCCATGATTTCTGATCATCTCTTTTCTTTCAAACTAAAGATAATAAGAATTTTAGTTTCCAAAACAATGGAAGCTATGTTTTCATGTGGCAGAGTTGCATTTGCAATCATAACAATATTATGCTGCTTCACTTCCCCTGCAATTGCATGCCCCCTCCCTGAAAGAAATCTTCTCCTCGATTTCAAGGCAGCAGTTGTAGATGAGTATAACACTCTAACTTCCTGGCACGGATTCAATTCCTGCACGTGGAGAGGAGTCAGTTGTAATCTCGGCACAGGCCATGTTTCTCGACTGGATCTGAGTGGATTCAATTTGGAAGGTAACATCAGTTCATCGCTGTTTTTTTTACTTGCACGGTTGGAACACCTCGATCTCAGTGACAACCTCTTCAAGGGTAAATTCAGTCCTCCCATAATCGAAAGTTGAAGAGTCTTACTTTTCTTGACTCGTCGTTTGCTGGTTATGTAAATTATTCCTCTCTGGTTTATGTACAGGAATTTTATGTGAGTTTGGAAAGCTTATCAAATCTGGTGAGCTTGGAAAACCTTTCTCTTGCTCGAATGAACATCTCTGTAAACAAAGAGTGGGGTGAAGTTGTTGGCAGTCTATCCAACCTTCAAGAACTCAGCATGTCTGACTGTGGGCTTGGAGGACAAATTCCCAATTCCCTTCTCAAGCTCACCTCTCTGCTTCATCTGGATCTATCATACAACTATTTGTCAGCACATATACCAGCTTGGTTTGAAAATGTGACTGGGCGCTTGCTCTCTCTTGATCTCTCTTGGAATGAGAATTTTGGAGGAGACATTTCTTTCATTGGACAACGAAAGTCTTCTTTATCACTAACCAGGATTGTTCTTTCAGGGACAGCCATCAAGGGCCGAATTCCATCTGCTATATGGAATATCTCATGCTTGGAGCATCTTCGTCTTTCAGATACCAGAATTGAAGGTGAGATTCCAGCTTCTATAGGGAATTTGTCGTCCTTGCAAAGTCTTGATCTATCAGATACCAGAATTGAAGGTGGGATTCCATCTGCTATAGGGAATGCGTTGTCCTTGGAAAGTCTTCATCTGTCGTATACCGGAATTGAAGGTGAGATTCCATCTGCTATAGGGAATGTGTCGTCCTTGAAGAGTCTTTATCTGTCTGATATCTCTATTGAAAGTGAGTTTCCTGTCTTCATACTCAATCTCTCTAAACTTGTTGAATTGGACCTGTCCTACAACATGTTAACTGGGGTAATCCCACCTTCATTGGACTCACTTTCTTCCCTTGTTAGTCTTGACCTTAATGCCAACGAATTGAATGGTACGATTCCATCTACAATTTCAAATCTTGTTAACTTAAGAAGCCTTTCGCTCCACTCCAATAGTTTAAGCGGCCTCATTTCCCTTTCCGTATTCGATAATCTCACTAGTCTTGATAGCCTGTATCTTTCTTAAAATCAGTTAACTATAAACATTGATTCAACATGGATTCCGCAGTTTAAGCTTTCCGCTTTGGCATTAGGCTCCTGTAATTTAGATAGAATTCCATCGTTTCTTGTGACCCAATACGACTTGGAATATCTAGACCTATCTGCTAACAGTATCCAAACAAATATTCCATCTTGGATATGGAACTTACCCAGCCTTTATAATTTGAACCTTAGTTGTAATCAATTAACAGGGTCATTGCCATCTAGACTAACCTCACCCAAGTATTTTGGCTATCTAGATTTGCACAATAATAGCTGAAAAGGTGGTCTTCCTCTTCTTCCTGCTCGTGTTGCTCTGCTGGATCTGTCGATGAATCAGTTTAATGGTTCTATTCCTAGTCACATCGATGCGTATCTTGAAAATTCAAGGTTCTTATCCTTCTCGCGGAATAATCTCAGCGGAGCGATTCCAGATTCTATTTGCACTCCATATTTGCAGGTTCTTGACATTTCAAAAAATACGCTGAGCAGTGTCATTCCTCCTCATTTAACCAGGAATTGTTCTTCTCTTAGTGTTCTAGATTTGGCAGAAAATCATCTGGAAGGTAAATTGCCAGCAGAGTGGGGCAACATTACAAAGATTCATACATTGAAGCTCAATGGTAATCATTTGAGAGGAGTTATTCCCTCATCCATTTCAGAAGGCCGATCTCTGCAAGTATTGGATTTGGGAAATAATGATTTGGAAGGCACCCTTCCCCACTGGATTGGAAGTCTATCACACCTGCATGTGTTGGTCTTAAGGTCTAATCATTTTCATGGCAGTATCCCACGCCAGGTAATTGGCCTTCCGAATCTTCAAATTCTGGATCTTTCTGGCAACCACCTTTCAGGAGCTATTCCAAGCAACCTTACGAACCTGCTCGCAATGGTCAATGCATCGCAGAATAATTCAAACCATCTCGAAGAATACAGTTCAAGTGGTGCTACATATACAAATCAGATCAAAATTTCCTGGAAAGGTTGGGATGTTGAATTTGTGAAAGTTCTTTTCATTCTTAAATGCATTGATCTTTCAAACAACTTCTTATCTGGGAGCATTCCTCCCAAAATGGGATCCCTTCAAGGCTTGATAGCCCTTAAACTTTCAAGGAATCATCTCAGTGGCCGAATCCCAAAAACATTGGGACTTATGGATCAGCTAGAGTCTCTAGACCTCTCGCTAAATAGGCTGAATGGCAACATTCCATTAGAATTTGAGTTGCTGAGTTATTTGCAGTTCTTGAATCTATCTTATAACATGCTTGATGGAAAAGTACCCCACGGGGGGCAGTTTCTAACGTTTGGGGAGTCGTCCTACTTAGGCAATCCTAACCGTCTGCAACAACTCTTCTAGCTCTGGCAACTGCACAGGTATTGAGAGAATTGGTGAAGCAGATAAATCAGATGGTGAAATGATAGGATGGGCGATCGGACTTGGATTGAGTTATGGTTTGGGATTCTCTATTGTGATTGGAATATTGACTTTGAATAAGAGGATGAGAAAGAGAGTCTTCAATTTGTATGATGTTGTAATTTTAGCTCTCGATCGGTGTATAAGAGGGAATAGATAAAATTATATAGCATTGTATAGAGTGTTTTGTTATTATATGGAGTAAGTTTTCTGTTAGTGTAGGGACACAAAATTTAATAAGCATAAGGTGAGCCAGAAATCGTTGGTGTTTATACGATGTAAACATTGCGAAGCGTAATATAGGTAATTCCATAAATTTCCTTGATTTTAACTATTTTAGTACAAAGTTTCTTTTTCCCTCTCTTCAAAAGTCTTTTTACATGTTTTACTTTTATTACTTTAATTTAATATGTAAAATGTATGTGTGGGATAAAATTGTATATGAAATGAAAAATAAAAAATCTTTTTTTAAATTGTAAATACGTAATTATAGTACCTTATTTTATTTTTTTAGTACATTGTTGGATTTTTATTTAAAGATTTATTATTACTTGTTATTATAGATCATTTAAATTTCCATCATTAATTATCAATAGATAGTTGAATTCAATTTGTTTATTTCAAAATTTAAATACCTTTCTCTTGCAACTATTTATCAGCACAAATACCAGCTTGGTTTGAAAATGCGACTGCCCACTTGCTCTCACTTGATCTCTCTTGGAATGAGAATCTTGGAGGAGACATTTCTTTCATTGGACAACGAAAGTCTTCTTTGTCACTAACTAGCATTGATCTTTCAGAGCCAAATTCCATCTGCTATATGGAATATCTCATGCTTGGAGCATCTTCGTCTGAGAGATACCAGAATTGAAGGTGAGATTCCATTTGCTGTATGGAATATGTCACCTTTGAAGGATCTTCTTCTCTCAAATACCAGAATTGAAGGTGAGATTCCATCTGCTATAGGGAATGCATTGTCCTTGGAAAGTCTTTCTCTATCGAATACCAGATTTGAAGGTAAGATTCCATTTGCTATAGGGAATGTATCATCCTTGAAGAGTCCTGATCTATATAACACCTCTATTGAAGGTGAGATTCCTCTTTCCATAGTCAATCTCTCTAAACTTGTTGAATTGGACCTGTCCTACAACATGTTAGTTGGGGTAATCTCACCTTCATTGGACTCACTTTCTTCCCTTGTTAGACTTCACCTTAATGCCAACGAATTGAATGGTACGATTCGATCTACAATTTCAAATCATTTTCATGGTAGAATCCCACACCAGGTAATTGGCCTTCCAAATCTTCAAATTTTGGACCTTTTTGGAAACAACCTTTCAGGATCCATTCCAAGAAACCTTACAAACTTGCTCGCAATGGTCAATGCATCGCAGAGTAATCCAAACCATTTAGAAGACGTTAGATATACAAATAAAATTACAATTTCCTGGAAACGCTAGGATGTTGAATTTGTGAAAGTTCTCTTTATTCTTAAATGTATTGATCTTTCAAACAACAACTTATCATGGAGCATTCCTTCTAAAATGGGATCTCTTGAAGGCTTGATAGCCCTTAACCTTTCAAGGAGTCATCTCAATGACCAAATCCCAAAAAACATTGGGACACATGGATCAACTAGAGTCTCTGGACCTCTCGCTAAATAGGTTGAATGGCAACATTCCCTTAGAATTTGAGTTCCTGAGTTATTTGGAGTTCTTGAATATATCTTACAACGTGTTTGATGGAAAAGTGTTAGAATAATGTTTATTTAATACATACTACAGTGCTGGTAGGTGAATATTTATTATAGACTTTTCCAGAATTCCCCAGCCAACACAAGTTTCCTCTTCTAGATTTTGTGTCTTCTAGAACTCTCTTCACAGTAGACTCTGCAGATAAGATCAAAATGTTCTGGAAGTGTGTATACAGACTTTAAATACAACATCCTCCCTTAACATTTGTAATTTATGTATAAATATAACAACATACTGCTGTGAAATATATGAATTAAATTTTAGTGTTGTGATGCTCTGTTTTTTTCTGTGCAAGTGTATTTCATGTTTTGTTTTCTTCACTGCAAATTATTTTGTCTGTTAATATGGTATCAGAGCAGATCTAAATCTTGGTTTGTGATAATGGAGTTTTGTAGTATGAATTTCCAATTTTGTAGGTTCTGATTTGGCTATGAGAAATTTCTGGAAGCAAGTGAATGATACTGCATCAAAAAGGGAAGAATACAAACACAAGAAATTGGTGATAAATTTTTAGATTTTTTTAATCTAGGTATTAAGGAATTTTGAAGTGGGCTCCATTGTCATCCAAAAAGGAGGGAATTTAAAAATGCACTCTCTGGGTATCTCTCTCCCTACAATTAAATTGAATGGAAAAAATTAATAATGATTGGGTATCTCATATTGAAATTACTGTAACCCTTCAAAATTGTTATGAGATTGTTCCTGGTAGTGAACAAAGACCAACAAATTCTGGAAAAGATCAATAAAATTGGGATAAAAGGGATAAAAAGGCAACAACACTAATCAAGCTTACACTTTCAAAGGAAGTTTTTCTAGAAGTTCACAATGAAAGGAGTGGAGTAAAAGCATGGGAAATTTTTAAAAATCTATATCAAAATTCAGGTGATGTATGGATTTAATCTCTCACCGCATAATTATACAACATGAAATTATCAAGCTCACAAGAGTTAGTTCCACATTTAAGTAAGTTAAAAGAAAAGAAAAATGAGCTAGCCTCTCTTGGAAAGGATATAGATGATAAGGATTTTGTCCAAATAATATAACAAAGTCTTCCAGGATCTTATCAATCATTTATAAGAGGATTAGATATTGCAGATAAATTAAAAAGTATTAAATAAGAAGACCTATGTGCTAAATTAGTGCAAGAAGAAAAGTGTCAAATTAAGGAAAGAGAAACATTTAGTGATGATTCTCAAGGATTCATAATGAATGGAAAGCAATGGTATAAAAAGTCACAAGATAATCAATCCAAAGAAAGGAATTGGAAGAATGAAAATAAAAGTATGTCATCTACAAATTACAATAGAAGTAAATGGAAATGTAATTATTGTGGAAAGATGGGTCACAAAGAAAATAAATGTTTTAAAAAGAATAGAGATACATAGAAGAAGACAAATAAGTTTACTAAATGCCTATTCTAAAAGAAATGTTTTTTGTGTTGCACTTAAAGAGAACAATTCTTTTAAGGATGATTGGGTTATTGATTCTGAAGCTACACAACACATGTCACATAATAAGGAACGATTTGAATTAATAAGTGAAAGTAGTACAGAAAAAATATATTTGAGAAGTATTAGTGCTTTGGAAGTTAAAGGGACTGGAAATGTCAAAGTTGATAATGGTGTGTTAAAAAATGTGAAGTTAGTTCCTCAATTGAAAACAAATCTACTTTCTGTATCTCAAATTGCAAATCAAGGGTATAAAATAGAGTTCTACAATGATAAATGTTTAATCAAAGATATGAATGATAATTATAGAGTGACTGCAATTGGTAAAATGGAGAATGGATTATATAACTTTCAGGAATTTACTTCTAACAATAGAGATGAGAATGTGTGTGCTATTGCCCAATGTGATGATATGAGCGGGTTATGGCATGAATGATTGGGACATGTTAACTATCAAAGACTCAAGCTTATGGAGAAACTGCATATGGTGCATGGGCTTCCAAAGATCTCACCAAGGCATAAGGTATGTGAAGGATGTGCAATGGGAAAGCAACATGTAGAAAGTTTCCCACAAGGAAAATCATGGAGGGCAAAAACTCCTTTACATTTGGTTCATAGTGATGTAATGGGTCCTTTTAGAACACCTTCACTTGGAGGATCAAGGTATGTTCTCACTTTTATAGATGATTATACTAGAAAAATTTGGGTATATTTTCTGCAAAAGACGGATGAAGTGTTTCATAAGTTTAAAGAGTTTAAAGCTTTGGCTGAAAAACAAAGTGGAAAATATCCAAAGATAATAAGAATAGCTAAAGGGAGTGAATATATGAATAAAACCTTTTTAGAATTTTGTAAAGAGTATGGAATAAAGAAGGAATCATCTATTTCTTATTCACCCCAACAAAATGGGGTTGCTGAAAGAAAAAATAGAACTATAATAGAAATGGCTAGATGTATGCTTCACTCTAGAAATATAGAAGCTAAATTTTGGGCTGAAGCAGTTCATACTAATGTATACATCTTGAATAGAACACCTACTAATGCAGTTTTGAACATAACACTAGAAGAGGCATGGAGTGGAAGAAAGCCTACAGTGTCTCATTTTAGATTTTTTGGTTGTAATGTATATGCCCACATTACTTATGAAAGAAGGAACAAACTTGAAAGGAAAAGTGAGAAGTGCGTAATGGTCGGATATAGTGAGGAGTCAAAAGGATATAGGTTATTCAATCCTAAAAAAAATGAAATTTATATCAAAAGGAATGTATGGTTTGACGAAGATATTGAAATAAATCATTCTCCTACATTATCTTACTTTCCAATTTTTCTTGAAGAAGATAAGTCCACAAATGATCAAAATCAAGGAGTGCAATCTTCGGCAGGAGGAGAAGGAACACAAGCTGAAGAATCAAGTGAAAGTGATGATGAAAATACATAGAAAACTAGAAGCATTCAAGAAATCTACCAAGAAGGTCCTAAGAAAGTTTTTGCTAACTATGCTCTTATGGCTAAGGTGATGCAAGTTGAAACTCCAAGCACATATGAGGAAGCAAAAGGAAAAGATGAATGGGAAGTAGCTATGCAAGAGGAGTACAACTCTTTGATGAAAAATGGAACATGGGAATTGACAACACTCCCAAAAGGAAAACATATGGTTGGATGCAATTGGTCCTACAAAATAAAGTTCACATCAGATGGAGCAATCGAAAAACACAAAGCAAGGTTAGTGGCTAAAGGATTTTCACAAATAGAAGTTATTGACTATACCGAAACCTTTGCACCTGTTGCTAAAATGACTTCAATCCGTACAATACTTGTTTTAGCTGCAAAATTTGGTTGGAAAATTTTTCAAATGGATATAAAAAGTGCATTTCTACATGGTGATATTAAGGAAGAAATTTATATGCAACAACCACCAGGATTTGTTAAAGTTGGTGAAGAAAATCTAGTATGTAGATTAAAAAGATCATTATATGGTCTTAAACAATCTCCAAGGGCATGGTACTCCAAAATAAATGAATACTTTATAGGAGCAGAATTTAAAAGAAGCAAGGTTGATCTAGATGTGTATGTAAAGCATGTTGATGAAAAAATTGTTATTATTGTATTATATGTACATGATTTGATTATTACAGGAGATCATACAAAGTGTATAGAAAGTACCAAGGATCAGCTTAAACAATCTTTTGAAATAGCTGATCTAGGATTGATGCATTATTTCTTGGGCATGCAAGTTTCGCAAGAAGAAGGAAGGATTATGCTATCTCAAACAAAATATGCTCTTTATGTATTAAGGAAATTTAATATGAGAGATTATAAACCATCTTTAATACACCATGTGAAGTTGGATTAAAACTGAGTGCTAACTCTACTCAAAGGAAGGTAGATTGAAAATTGTATAGACAACTTGTTGGTAGTCTTTTGTATCTTACTATAACTAGACTAGATATTGCATATGCAGTTGGTATTGTATCCAGGTATATGGCAGATCCACACATTGAACATTGGAAAGCAGCTAAAAGAATATTAAAATACATTAAGGGTACTTATCAGCTTGGTATTGAATACAAATATGGAGGAGAACGTACTTTAGTTGGATATACAGACTCTGATTATGCAGGTGATATTCATGACAGTAAATCAACTTTAGGATACATCTTTCATCTTGGATCAGGACTGATTTCTTGGAGCAGCAAGAAGCAATCAAATGTGTTACTATCATCAACAAAAGCTGGATATATTGGTTCATCAAAGCCATCTCAAGAAGCATTGTGGCTTAGAAGACTACTTGAAGAAACATACCATCCACAACATTCTCCTACTATAATATTTTGTGATAATGAAAGCACTATCAAGTTGGCAAAAAATCCCGTATATCATGCCAGGTATAAGCATATAGAAGTGCACCATCATTTTGTTTGAGATCTAATTTAAAGTCAGATGGTGGAACTCCAATTTTGTGGCACAGATGAACAAATTGCTGACATATTCACAAAAGCATTACCTATTGTAAAATTTGTCAAACTAAGAGAAATGTTGTATCTCAAGGAAGTTGTTATTCTCTCCAAATAAACATTATGGGGGGATGTTAGAATAATGTTTATTTAATACATACTATAGTGCTAGTAGGTGCATATTTATTATAGATTTTTCCAGAATTCCCCAGCCAACACAAGTTTCCTCTTCTAGATTTTTTATCTTGTAGAACTCTCTTCATGGTAGACTCTGCATATAGGATCAGAATGTTCTGTAAGTTTGCATATAGACTTTAAATACAACATCCTCCCTTAACATTTGTAATGTATGTATGAATATAACAGCATACTGCTGTGAAATATATAAATTTAATTTTAGTGTTGTGATGCTCTATTTTTTTGTGCAAGTGTATTTCATGTTCTGTTTTCTTCACTGCAAATTATTGTCTGGTAATAAAAAGTACTCCATGGAGGCCAATTTCTAACTTTTGGGGAGTAATCTTACTTAGGCAATTATAAGCTAAGTGGTATTCCAATTACCAATATAACCATCTGCAACAACTCTTATGGCTATGGCAACTGCACAAATATTGGGAGAATTGGTGAAGCAAAGAATTCAGATGGTGAAATGATAGGATGGGCAGTCGGACTTGGATTGAGTTATGGTATGGGATTCTTTGTTGTGATTGGAGTATTGAATTTAAATAAGAGGGCAAGAAAGAGAGCCTTCGATTTTTATGATGTTGTAATATTAGCTATTGATGGTTGTATAAGATGTTAATAGATGAAAGTAGATACAAATGTATAGAGGATTTTGTTAGTATAATGACAAAGTTTTCTTTTAGTATATGGCCACTACAAATTTATTAGCATGAGGCGAGCTAGAAATTGTTGGTGTTAATGATGATAGAAACATTTCAAGGGGTGATTTATGATATTCAAAATGTTTCCTTTGTTTTAGCTTTTCTAGTGTAAAGGTGTTTTTTCTTCATTGGTATACATGAAGTTTTTAAGTGTTTTTACTTTATTTAATAATTTGATGTGCAAAGTGTAATTTTAAGGGATGAAATTGTTTATTTTATTATTTTTAAAAATTATAGTATTTAATTTAATTTTTCGTATTATTTAATTTTTATTTTAATATTTTATGTTTAATTATAATTTATTTTGATCTTTAACTATTTCTATTAATATGTTTTTTTAACTTACAAATATGTTATATTATAAGATCATTTTTTTGGACCAGGTCATATAGTTCAACCAAATTTATGTCTATTTCAAAATGTAAATATCTTGATTTGTGGGTGATCTTTCTACAATATGTTTTTGAGAAATTTAACATCTCCTCCCCTCCATAGGATGAAGTTAACAAGCCCTTATTTAAAGGAAATATTGTAAAGACTAAAATCTTTGCTAAGGAAAAATTAAGATTGACAAAAAATAGAAAAACAAACTAGATTGAGGTAAATAATGAAAAATGAACATGGAAGAAAAGTTTTAAAGTTTCATGTATGAACTTTTTCAAAGTAAATAATGTTTGGAATAAAGGTAAACATCTATAGAATGAGAATTTAGTTTTAGTTGTTATAATTATTAATCCAATGCAGAACCAAATAGAGATAATAAGAAAACAAATTAGGTAAAACAGAGGAAATAAAAGAATATAAGAAAAAAACACATAATATAATATTTATGTGGAGATATATTTTTGAGAAAAAAATAAACACAAGAAGAGATGTGCACTGGTTCCTACAAATTTCATCATAGCAAATGATTTAATTTTATGGTTAAACAATCCTTTTTTCATTGCCGTATTGCATGGGTTCAGTCCAGCACACACAGCATAAATTCAGGGTCCCAGTGGAATCCCCCATTCTTTATTTTCTTTGAATCTTCTTTCCTCGCACTTATCGTGTGCATTCATGGAGAAATATGTAAGATGGAGAAAATTCATTGCCCAAAATATTCTGATTAAAATACCGATATCAAAGACATCAATATGTTACATCCTTGTCATTTTGTATGTATGAACTAGGTAATAAATAATTGATCTTATTTAAAGTTATTTACAAGTTGCGGTCTCCAAGATAGCCGGCTTCACTTTTATAAATTATTAGGTTGGAAATGAAGTTTTTAAACATCTATCATGTTTGAAATCATTTCTTACACACGTCGTGAATTCACATATAATAGGGTTACATATTATTTAGGTTTCATTTGTCTTACATATTTAAATTCTAGCTTCTTATTACTGGTTCTTTTCACACTGGTTTTAAAATATCTTTGTTTCAAAATAAAAAACACTTAAACCTTCTTCTAAAGACAAAACCTATTAAACCGTTTTAAAAAATGTATTACAATATTTTAGGTAATGTTTACAATGGTCAAGCATTGGAATTTTGGTTACCCATTCATTATTGGTACAAATTTGAATCAATTGTGTTTAATCATGGATTTTACTTCAGAGTAAAGAATACTTTAACTTTTCTCTATTGACAAAACCTACCAAAGCAATTAAGAAAATTTAGTACACAATTTTAGGTGATGTTTAAATGCTATAACTATTCAAACTTTTGTTACCCTTCCATGAGTAGTAGTGCTTTGACTCAAATGCATTTAATCATGGAGTTAGCTTCAAAATAAAGAAAATTATTTTTACACTAAATACAATACCTAGAAAAACATTAAAAAAATATACAAACATTTCGGTGGTAACACATTAGAACCTCACTTGCCCATGTAGTACTAGTACTATTGCAACTCAAAGTCTTAGCTAATGATTTTTATTACAACAACCAAAGAAGTACATTACAAAGGAGAAAGGTTGGTAATATATAGCCAAAGAAGAAGAGTCAACAATATCACTAAAGGTTTCCCAAATAATATAACAAGCCTTCAAAATGAAATGAAAGTTACAACCAACCAAAGGCCTATAGAAAGAGATGTTCAAAACTAGATATAAAGACAAATTAAAATCTAAATTTTAAAAAAAATTGCAGCTATATAGGAAAGTTACATTCTCTTTATGTAGTTGAAGAATTTGGTGTTTAATCTTGTCCAAAAAAAAGGTTTTTTTTAGCTAAATCCTTGGTGACCCCTTGCAACCTAAAATAAAGCGAGGCAATTTGAAAAAATATGTCAACATAAAAATTTATCATTTATGCTTTTGGATGAATTGACTAGAAAAGATAACCAAACACCTACTTTTTCAAATATTAAGTAAAGCAATATGCCTTAAAGAATCTGCCACTATATTATTATGAAGGTAATAACCGAAAATCACATCTCTCCAACTCAAACCATGATAAAAAATAAGAGGAAATCATTGACAATAGCCTTCCATTTTTTAGCATCGAAAAATTCTCAATAAATGTGTTTAAGACTATCATTATGCTAACAAAAGGACATTTGATTGGTTGAACCATCATACATTTCAACATATCCTCTACAAGTAGTTTGAAATGTAAGATTTTTCAAGCCAATATTTGTGCATTAGCCTTAGCTTTAGATCTCCATATTTGGGAACTCAACTTCATCCATGTCTTTTTATGAGACCTATAGTTTCATTTTTGGTTCAATATTGGCTTTAATGGTACATGTTGAAGTAGGCTCAAATAAGTTTTCTTTAGAGGAATGTAATAGAAGGGGAACTAATAAAGGCACAACCAATATTTAAAAAAATTGCATTATAATGGGGTGCAAGACTTCATAGTCAATTCAAATAGCACCAAAGATCTAAATTAAATCAAGAACCCTTCAAACTTATTGTCTAATTGAAATATTCTCTAATATTTCTACCAAGAGGCCAAATCTCAAATATCAAAATCTCATATATCATTAAACTTTTTTATTTCTATTTTAACTAAATAGTATTCTTGTCTAGGAAATGAAATGACAAGAGGTTGGTGATTATATTGAATTAACCTATTCCACTAGAAGGATGAGGAAGCGAAGTTGAACCCATGTTGTAAGGAGAAACTTTTTCTAGTTTAAAAATTGGAAATTGATTTCTAAGCCTTCCAAATGAATTGTATGTCACTACTTATCAAATTGCCATTAGTTTTTGTATTCAAAGTCATACTATATATTCTAGTCGGTTAGCACTACCGAATCATGCAGTCGGTACACATAGAGAAGTTGGTATGCATAGTCTAGTCGGTTACAGAGGAAAGCAGTCACAGAATGTAGTATACACCGAGCTGTCTACCGAGTATCTTTTTATAGCTACTGAGAAGTAAAGATGACACACCAAGTTGACACACACCGAGTGAAACATGTTACCAGATACATTGAACCTGGACATGCATATGAAAATGTGTTACAAGATCGAGGCACATCTAACCGTTATTACATTGGAAATTGCACCAAAAGATTGTGTATGATTTTGAGATCAATATAACCAATGAAATATTTTGTTTAGTTATTCATTCAAGGAATCTTCTTTGTAAGATCGAAGCAATAAATTGGATCACCGTTTTAAGAGATCTATTTATACAGCATGAGTGAAGTGTGTGTATGCATGAAGGAAGACTGTTACAAAGACACAGAGGTCACTAAGGAGGTTTTTAGAGAATAGTCAAAGAACAGAGTAAACGGAAGGGTTTACTGAGTTACTATATGGGTTACTAAGGTATGCTATAAGCAAGGTAATCTTATTCTGAGCACATAGAATCTGCTATAACATTTTAGATGTAAAGTTGTAGATATTTGTAATGATTTTATTGTAATATTGTGAAGTTGAAAGAGAAACCTTTAAAAGGGTAAAAGACTCTAATCAAGTCTATAAATTGTAAAGCCTCTAACCAGGTGCAGCATTCAGATTAAATGTTGTAAAATCCTTTAGCAAGGTAGATCTAACAGATCTTGTTACTCCTAACAGGGTATGCTATCAGAAATAGCTAAAATGTAGCTCTAACCGAGCACTCTTTATTATTGCAGTAGTGAAGTTGTGGGTGCCATCCCCGCCATAGTTTTTCTCTCTAACCAAGATTTTCTATGTAACCAAAATATATGTGTTATGGAGTGAATCATGTATGATTGTTATCTATTTGTTTTAACTTTATTTTATGTTACTACACTATTCTGTTTATGCATAACAGTAAAGATATTGTTGAAGAAAAGTTTTGGAGTATTGATTCACCCCTCCCCTCTCAGTACATTAGCTTTCCATATTGGGCCTAACAATTGGTATCAGAGCTTGAATCTTGGAAAAGGGTTTAACTACCTAAAGAGAAAGATCTTATCAATGGAAGGCTATAAACAATCTCAGAGGATTGTATATTTGCAAGAAGAGATAGATCATGTTAATCAAGTGATTACAGACATGCAAAGGCAACTGCAAAAATCTCTGAAAGTAAGAAGAAGATTATCTGATGATTTGCAGGATTCTCAAGAGTTAATGGAACAAATTGAGACATCATCTGAGAACAGTATATCTGAAGAAACTGAAGAAATGATTGAAGTATTGAAAGAAAAGAACAAAGCATTGGTTGATCAATTAAAAGCAATGAAAAGAGAACATGAACATTTCAGTACACAGATGACTGAAAATATAGATGCATTGAGGACATCAGAGGATAAAGCAAGAGATCTACAAAGAGAGAAACAACAACTTGAAGTCTTAGTATCCGATAAGAATGATGAAATCACAAGGTTAACTGGGATTCAACAAAATATGACAGATCAACTAGGTTATGCACATCATGAAGCAATTCTGAAGAATGATGAAAACCAAGCATTGAGACTTGAAGTATCAAGGTTGACCGATGAACTTGAAATAGAGAAGAAATCCAAAGAAACACTGAAGAAGAGTTATGAAGCATCAACGATGTTGGACGAGCAACTAAATACAAGAAGACCCAACAAAGATGCAGGACTCGGTTACAAAGGAAAAGAATCTACCGAGAAAGGAATTCATACTACCGAGAGAGGAGAATCATCAAAGCAAGCTAGAAACATGAATAACATCAAAAGAAAGAAGCCTATTTGCTACTACTGTGGAAATCAAGGTCATACTGCCAACATATGCCAAATCAGAAAAGGTAAGCAACCGAATGTCAAAAAGTGCAATGGTTATTGTTACAATTGCAATAAATATGGTCACACATCTAATCAATGTAGGACAAAGTCTATTAACAAATATCAGAAGTTAAAATTCAAAGGGTTTTGTAAAAACTGCAATAGATATGGACATAGTACCGAGAAGTGTTGGCTTAAGCAAAAGAACCACATGTGGACTGCACACCAAGCAAACACTAGAGGTTACCGAACTCACACAAATCCTTACCGACAATATGCAGCAGTACCATGGGATTACAATACAAGGATATGGTGCGAATGTTGTGGAAGATATGGACATATAAGTGCCAATTGTTTTATAAGGTTTGGAATGAACAACCTAAGATCATGGAGAAATCCTGGTATGGTATGTTTTCATTGTCACAAAGTTGGACACTTGGCTAGAGACTACAGAGATCAACCTAGAGGAGACACTAAAGAGATAAAAGAAAAGTTAAAGATGATTTGGAAAAAGAAGGAAGTTGTGTCAAATGAAGAAAGCACCTTACCTACCGAGTTAGGTGCTCCTATTCCAAATTAATCGGTAAAGGTATGAAGGGACTGCATTCTCTAAAGGTTAAAATCATAATAGTTCTTATTCTATTATGTGCTAAATTCAAAATCTGCATAGCTAAGATGCATTAGTAAGTTTGAAATTCTATCAAAAGTACTTTACAGGAAACCTGTCAAGTCGGTGAATACAGGAAGCCTATCAAGTCGGTAAATGAAGGAAATTTGGTTACTCGGTTAAAACGAAAAAAAAGAGTAAATCAGTTAAAGGTGAACCGAGTGCATTTAATGTTTTTGACCTAAACCACACGGAGTCCGATAAGGTATTTTGTTTACTTAAGAGCATTTTTACGGTCATTTACATTCACCAAGTTTTCAAGAAAGCAAAGTAGAGCGAATCAAGGTGATCAAACCTCATTCAAAGCGAATCCAAGGTATTTACATCAAATCTCATCACACTATTAAGCTAGTTTACTGATCTTGTCAAATTGCTATTATCTACTGAGTGTGAAATGTCTGCTGTTTGTAAACCGTCAAACCCTAAGGATAGTTTGCTAGTTTTATCTGAAATTTACAAATGGTACCCAAGATACAAGATCCCATAGTTGTCAAGAATGTAGAGAAGCCCTCTCTGAAATACTCTTTGACTCCTAAAGTTGCCTCCGAACCGGATGACAAAACTGCCTTTTCACTCATCCCGGATCGAGTCTTGTTAGTCGAAGATGTTAGATTCTTCGCCAAATGTCGTGTTGAAGAACTCGGTCATGTTGAGATAAGTGACACATATGATGAGCTATGTATCGATGGCAAAATGGATAGCAAGTACGAGCATATCAAAAACAAGGGATTAACTGAAGCCCTAACTTATCCCCGTGTGTTCAAACCCCAGTGGGTTAAGTTTGTTTTAAGCAGAGTTCATGATGATTTCATGTGGCTAGAGGAGCAACCATTCAAAATCACTAAGGAAATCATTCATGTGATCACTAGGTATCCTATCTATGATCATGCATGAGCATAGAAGATGATATCACAGAAGGAATTAATCAGCTTACCTAGAGTAGAATCTGATTACCGAGGACTGAAACTGAACAATGTCACTGATGCAGAACTTAAGTTTGCCATTAGAGTAATTGGTTACTGTTTCTTCCAATCTACAAGGGAAAACAGTGTACCTTGTGCAGCAGTTGACATAGCCTATAAAATTGTGAAAAAGGGAATGAAAGTTTACTTATGTGAAGTATTACTGAAGAACTTGTTTGAGAACCTGAACACAATAAGGAAGCCGAAGAAGAACAACTCGGCAAATACTCTAAAGTTTGGTTCACTTCTTGTATGCATGTTTTTCTACTTTGAGAAATTCTTTCCATCAGTCGGTAAAGTAGTTTGGGAGCTACACCGACCAATCACCCATCAAATTAATGACTTTATCAAGAAGTTGGGAGATAATTTCAATGATATCATGGATGACTATTTCAGCAAGTTTCAAGAGAAGATGCACAACAGGTACCGGATTCCACCCCAGCTGGTAGAAAAATATAAAGATGATATATGCTTTGAGGTAGACACCGATTACTGTTATGTGAATGTTGTGGAACCAAGGACTCAATCTTTGCCACCAATGGGTTACGAGATTGACTATGATATCACACAACAACAAATTGATGCATTTCTTACACTGCCAAGGCATGCTACCGAACTGAGATATAGAACTTATGAAGAAGTTAAGGAAAAGGTAAAAATGAGCATTGTAGTACCCAAAGCTACAAGAAAGGCTACAAAGATGATTAAGGTATTGTCGGAGAAATTCAGAGAAGATTCTTCCTCCACACCTGTCAAAGGCACTCTTGCCATCACCGAAGAGGAATCAGAAGCTCAAGAGGCAGCAATAACATTGAGCACCGAACTACCTAAGGGTAAAGTGTTGAAAAGAAAGAAACAGGACATTTCAAAGGCCCTACCAACTCCACCTCCAACAAAGAGACCTAATACAAGAGCATTAGCTGCATCACCGAGTAAGAAACAAAAGAGTGTTACTGCTCCCAAGGTAACCAAGACCTACAAGAAATCTACTAGGAGACTCATTTTGGCAAAAGAGTCTAGTGATACAGAATCTGAGGATGCCAACAAATTCCAAATTTTCAAAAGCAAGAAGGTAAATATACATAGTGTTGAAAACTTCTGTGCCAATCTAAAAGAATATGGTGGATTTGGAGGATTTAGATATGTCAAGTATGAGACTAGGAATAATGATGAAAAGAGACAAATTGAAGAAGTTGTCATCTACACACTTCTAAAGTTTTGGCTAGCTCCATTAGAACTAGTAAAGTCACTTCCAAATGAACTTTACTTGCATATTGATAATAGGTGGAAATATGCAATGGACTCAGAGAAACAAATTAGAGAAAGAAGTCTAGTCCATCTATTTCCTGATATGTCTATAGCAGAAACTAAAGAACATTTGACAACCTACAATTCAAAATTTCTTGTCAAACAGAGAGCCTTAAAATTGATGAATGGGCTATACATTGACGTAGAGAAGGAGACAAAAGCAAAATGGCAGGAAATCTTCAAAATCAAGGATGTCAGTGAACAATCTCAAGTTGAAATTGTTGATGTCACCGAACAAGATCCTAATGCCACCGAGCAAGGTCCTGATGCTACCGAGCAAGACCCGGCTGACACTATTCAAATTGATGAAGATGTCATGGATGCAGAAGCACCAGAGCAGGAAATGATAGAAGGCACTACATATGCAAAAATTGTATCTAGTGAATCCGTTTTAGAACAAGTTCAGCGTTATCTGCCGGTCAAGCAACCTGTCTCTACCGAAGCTCCTAAGGATACAGCACAAGGCATGGAAGGTCACCAGTCTGAAGCAGCAGAAGGTACAACTCAAGAAAAGACCTCTCAAGCACCGTCAAGCACTAAAAATTTTGCAGCTGAGACACCCAGTACCGAGACACCAAAAGACACCATAACATCTACAGGAATTGACCAAAGTGTTGCCTCTACCGAGCAACGTACCGAGGGTCAGCAAGCCTCACAAGCTATTGTCTTGGTCCAACCGACCAAAGGTAAAGAGAAGAAGGTGAAAAAGCATAGTTTTAAAGTTGATTTGACTAAACTGATAGTGTTGCCCAATGTGGATATGTCAAAATTAAGGGGCAAGCAATTATTGATTTCGGTGAACTATGCAAAGCAAAGGCCGAACAAGAAAAACAAATGGCCATTCAAAAGAAGAATAAAGTACTACAGAAGGTGAAGACATTGCTATCAGATATGCTACCTACAACTACAGTGTCAACCGATGCAGCCATCCACATTCAACTGGATGAACTCCTTAATCAAATAGAAACATCTAGGGTTGATGCATCTGAGTACTTGAGCAAGCTAAAAGACAAAGAGCTTACTGCAAAAATGATAGAAGAAGTACAAAAAGCTCTAGCTATTGGGAAAGTCAAGCTTGTCAAATTCATTGCTGAGTTGTCCCCTCAACTCAAGCATATTCTTTATTTATAACTTTGCACATTTTCAATATTCATTAAAGATATCAAGAATAAAACTAATGCAATTGAGAAAGAGATCACCGATCTCTCAAATAAGTTGACCACAGAGCCAAATTCAATTTAGAATTTTTATACCAAGCTTCAACAGCTCATGGCTCAACAATTAGAACTAAGAAATGAAGAACATAAGATCAAGATGGATATAATGACACTCCAGACATTATTCCTTCCTCATCTTTCATCAGTTCAAGAACAGATTAACTGAGCTACATGCCTATCTACTACACAAGAGGGAAGCACTCTTTATGGCTTAATATCACTCTTAGCTAATATTCAAGCATAAAACTCTTTAATGGAAAGTGTAAAGGATGCACTCTCAATCGCTCTCACCGACGCCCGGAAGAAGTATAAATCTATTTTTGACCAGTTACCACCCTCGGATGGAAATTAAGTTTTTGATGTTTGTCAAAAAGGGGGAGTGATACTACATATTTGGGGAGTGATACAGTTTTGGTGATACAGTTTTGCTATAGTATTCAAAGTATTGTATACAGGGGGAGTATACCGAGCAGAGTATGCAAAATATCCAAGGACAGTAAACAAAGCACACAAGCACAAAACCGAGCATGCAAAATTAGAATTATGTATAGTATAATGATAAGGGGAGTTTATCTGAATATACTATTTCATTGACTATTGTATATATTGTCAAGTATTGTCATTTTGCAAAGTATATAGATTTTTGAGTTATGACTTTGAAAGTAGTTTTTGTCAAACATCTCAACTAATGTCAAAAGGGGAGATTGTTACTACTTATCAAATTACCATTAGTTTTTGTATTCAAAGTCATACTATATATTCTAGTCGGTTAGTACTACCGAATCATACAGTCGGTACACATAGAGAAGTCGGTATGGACAGCCTAGTCAGTTACAGAGGAAAGCAGTCATAGAACGCAGTATACACCGAGCTATCTACTGAGTATCTTTTTATAGCTACCAAGTAGTAAAGATGACACACAAAGTTGACACACACCGAGTGAAATGTGTTACCAGATACATTGAACCTGGACATGCATATGAAAATGTGTTACAAGATCGAGGCACATCTAACCGTTATTACATTGGAAATTGCACCAAAAGATTGTGTATGATTTTGAGATCAATCTAACCAATGAAATATTTTTTTTAGTTATTCATTTGAGGAATCTTGTTTGTAAGATCGAAGCAATGAATTGGATCACCATTTTAAGAGATCTATTTATACAACATGAGTGAAGTGTATGTATGCATGAAGGAAGACTGTTACAGAGACACAAAGGTCACCGAGAAGATTTTTAGAGAACAGTCGAAGAACAGAGTAAATAGAAGGGTTTATCGAGTTACTAAATGGGTTACCGAGGTATGCTATAAGCAAGGTAATCTTATTCTAAGCACATAGAATCTGCTATAACATTTCAGATGTAAAGTTGCAGATATTTGTAATGATTTTATTGTAATATTGTGAAGTTGAAAGAGAAACCTTTAACAGGGTAAAAGACTCTAATCAAGTCTATAAATTGTAAAGCCTCTAACCAGGTGCAGCATTCAGATTAAATGTTGTAAAATCCATTAGCAAGGTAGATCTAATAGATCTTGTTACTCCTAACAGGGTATGCTATCATAAATAGCTAAAATGTAGCTCTAACCAAGCACTCTTTATTATTGCAGCAGTGAAGTTGTGGGTGCCATCCCCACCGTAGTTTTTCTCTCTAACCAAGAGTTTCTACATAACCAAAATATATGTGTTATGGAGTGAATCAAGTATGATTGTTATCTATTTGTTTTAACTTTATTTTATGTTACTGCACTATTCTGTTTATGCATAACAGTAAAGATATTGTTGAAGAAAAGTTTTGGAGTACGGATTCACCCCTCCCCTCTCAGTACATTAGCTTTCCATATTGGGCCTAACATTGTAGACAAAATGAAACTCTCATGAAGAGAAAGGTAGCAAGAAGTAAGTTTTTAACCCATCTAAACTTATACCATTTCCTTTTTACATCAGCTAGGTTAGTTCTATGTCTAACCAAACATTTGCAAGGATCCTCTCCCTAAACAATCCTAACTATCTCTTAAGAAAAAAGGAAAATCCCTTTTGTCTTAGGATATAAAAGCCCCAAACCACATTTTCTTTTGGGTTGAATGTAGTGCATCCATGAAGTAGCTTTAAAACTATCTTTCCCATCCCAATTAGACGACAAAATTTTACACATGATTTTGGTTAAGTCCTCACATCCCTACTTAGAATGTACCTGACAAGAGAAATAAAACATATGGTAAGTGAGAAATATTCGATTAATGACTTGAATTTTGTTACATCCAAAGACAAAAAATTATTTCTCCAATTCCAAAGTTTTTTTTTAGCTTAGCAATGCACCAATTTGACATTTTTGAAAGAGAAACATCCAATCCAAAGGGAATACCTTGATATCATCTGATGTGTCCATGCTATAATTGTTTCCATTCTTTAGGAATCCAGTGAAGCACCAAATCAGAATGGATCAAGACAAATTCAATTTTGTGATCCGTTATCTTGAAATCAAACATCAAGCAATAAAATTTCAAAACCTCTAGCATATTAGAAGTTCTTATTTTAAAATTTTGTAGAAATAATATAATATCATCAACAAAATATTAATTAAAGATATCCATGTTGTTAGGGATAGAAATTTCATTTACCAACTTGATTTCATTATATTTTTATAAATTTTATTCAACAACTTCATTTGATTATTTTTTTGTAGAAAATATATGAGTGCATTAGTAGTGCAAACAAATAAAAAATGGAGCTAAAGGATATCCCTATCTAACAGAACATTGGAGAAAAAATGGATTAGATAAAGAATTATCAATCACAAACTAAGCCTTAACATATTTGAATAATATTTGAACATGCTTACAAATTTGAAGGACTAAATCCCAACCACTATAGAATCTTAAGGATAAAGCTCCAACACATTCTATCACAAATTTTTAAATAAATTTTTGAACTTTTTACTTTTGTTTTATTTTTCTGCAATAAAAAATCTAAGAATACCCTTTTGTAGAGCGCAAAGTCAAGAATCTAGACACATTTATTTTAATGTTTTGATTAATTTTAATATGTTTTATTTTTTAAATATTGCAAGTAGGTATTTAAATTTGAGAAGAGGTTAATTTGAAATTAAAAGAAAATTAAATCATATTTAAATATTTTACAAAATATATTTTTAACTAGAGGAGAAAATATTTTCCAAAAGGGTATAATTTGTTTTTTGGCAATGATAAACTTAATATACAAAAAGTGACACCTAATGAAAACTATCAAATTTAGCTATGTTCGACTTTAAAATGTTATTACGAGGAAAAAATACATCAAAAATTATTTTTTCTTTTTTTCTACACTACATATGCATGTCATTTATTTGGAAAATTGAAATCACAAAAAAAAAAGTGTGTTTTCATTCCTTTTGGTGACACCGACTAGACCCCCTAATTTTCAACATTTTTCAATAATAAAAAATCTGCCTTTAAATATATAAAAAATATCATTTTTTTAATATTCAAAACATAAGAGGCATAAATTTCATGAATATTTAATTGTTTAATAGTATAATAGTATAAAATTTGACGTGATGTTTAATTGTTTAATTGTCTAGTCAAGTGTATTGATTTATATTTTAGTAGTAGTGACTAACAATAATTCATTTTCTGAATATGAACATTTTATGTAACATTTATCTTATCTTCGGTATAGTATCTTGGCCCGATCTCAGAGAAATTATCCTTTTGGAAAAGGATCAACCCTAGTACACAAAAACCTCAAGCCCCAAAACTAGACAAGCCTATAGAGTTGTGCAACAAAGTTAACATCCAATTTAACAACGATATTGGTGGCTTCATCATCAGTGCTAACCCTCAACGGGAAAATAATCAAGAAATCCCCCCTCCTCCCTCAGATCCACGGAGCAGATATAGTCCAAATAAGACAGAACAAAATAACAAATATAGGCATGAGGATCAAATTCAGAGGGAATTAAGCAATGTCATCGATAACTTAATGGGTAAACTAGTAGAAGAATTTTAGAGGAGGTATACAACGATGCTCTGACAGATGTGGCACACAATAATACCAATCTCAATTTAGAGTATGAGCAGACTCCTACCAGAGCCCAGACATTAGGCAATAAGTCAACCTAGGCGTCACCTGAGGAGAACATCTTAGACTCTCCCAATCTAGAGAACTCTTCTCTTGATGTGGAAGGGTTGAATGAAGAAGAAGAGAGATAATTCATAATCAAATAACTTATCAGTATGCAGCAAGGAGAAAATAATTTGGCAATGAAGAACAACTAAAACAATATGTGTAATAGAGGCATCCTCCAAGTGGTAGGCGATAAATTGATTCCAGACTGTGGAAAATCTACTGCCAAAAAAAGAGGTAGGGAGGCTTTTTTAGACAAGATGAAAATGGATGGGCAAGCGGAGGGGTGGACCAAAATTGCAACTCTGATGGGTCCAGGAAAGTCCCTCCCTCTCCCCACAATGGAATAAACATACTAACATGGAATTTTAGGGGCCCAGGGACCCCTAACAAACAACACCTTCTTAAGCGCAGTATA